>NC_061510.1:386489708-386611317 GCF_022539505.1 Lolium rigidum
GCCATGGTCGCCTCCGGAGTGATGAGTGAGTAGTTCACCCCTGGACTATGGTTCCATAGCGGTAGCTAGATGGTTGTCTTCTCCTCATTGTGCTTCATTGTTGGATCTTGTGAGCTGCCTAACATGATCAAGATCATCTATATGTAATACTCTATGTTGTGTTTGTCGGGATCCGATGGATAGAGAATACCATGTTATGTTAATTATCAAGTTATTGCATATGTGTTGTTTATGATCTTGCATGCTCTCCGTTATTAGTAGAGGCTCGGCCAAGTTTTTGCTCTTAACTCCAAGAGGGAGTATTTATGCTCGATAGTGGGTTCATGCTCGCATTGACACCGGGACGATGATGAGAAAGTTCTAAGGTTGTGTTGTCTTGTTGCCACCAGGGATAAAACATTGGCGCTATGTCCGAGGATGTAGTTGTTGATTACATTACGCACCATACTTAATGCAATTGTCTGTTGCTTAGCAACTTAATACTGGAAGGGGTTCGGATGATAACCTGAAGGTGGACTTTTTAGGCATAGATGCAGTTGGATGGCGTTCTATGTACTTTGTCGTAATGCCCAGTTAAATCTCACTATACTTATCATGACATGTATGATTTTTATGCCCTCTCTATTTGTCAATTGCCCGACTGTAATTTGTTCACCCAACATGCTTTTATCTTATGGGAGAGACACCTCTAGTGAACTGTGGACCCCGGTCCATTCTTTAATACTGAAATACAAATCTGCTCGCAATACTTGTTTTTTCTTGTTTTCTCTGCAAACAATCATCTTCCACACAATTCGGTTAATCCTTTGTTACGGCAAGCCGGTGAGATTGACAACCTCACCTGTTTCGTTGGGGCAAAGTACTTTGGTTGTGTTGTGCGGGTTCCACGTTGGCGCCGGAATCTCCGGTGTTGCGCCGCACTACATCCCGCCGCCATCAACCTTCAACGTGCTTCTTGGCTCCTCCTGGTTCGATAAACCTTGGTTTCTTTCTGAGGGAAAACTTGCTGTTGTGCGCATCATACCTTCCTCTTGGGGTTGCCCAACGAACGTGTGAAATACACGCCATCAATGTACAACTTTTCTGAAATACAAAATAGCAGAAAACAGGGAACTGACACTGCATCTTGTCAAGAAGTTAGTGCCGGAAAATGTATAAAAGTGCCACGAAGTGTAAACAAAACATATAGCAATTGGTGTAAAATAAGCACGGAGCATCACAAATTATAGATATGTTTGCAACGTATCATTGGGTTCGACACTCTTATTTATCGAAAGTACTACGATACACCCCCTATACTTGTGGGTCATCACTCCCCTCCCAAGAACCCGTGGAGCCATATATATATCTTGGTTTTTAGGGCAAAAGAAGTCGGTTCGCAAAAGAATCAAGCGAATTGGGCGATCGGCGATGAAAAGAGGTGGGGTGACGTGCCCCCTTGCTGGGCGTGCCACTTGCCCTCTTTTGGGCCTCCAGGACCTTTAGGTCAGGTCCAAGTGCTCATACTGCTTCTCTTGATGAAAAAATGACGCCCCCAAAATCCTAGCTCAATTTGGCTCTGTATAGGTATGTGAGAGTGAAAAATGCACAAAACCGGGGTTTTCTGTTATGGAGAGTTATAACCCAAACAAAGGGGATCATTGGTAAATTCCCATAAATCAATATAAAACATGAAAATAATATGATATATGTTGCAAATACGTGGGAATATGTGTTAATAAAATACAAAGTTCATGTATGCATTTTGCATGCATCACTTGGGCTTGTTGAGAAGTGTTGGGGGGATGACCCCCGGTATGCCAAAGGCATGCCAAACCGGATGGTTTGAGCCATCAAGATACCGGTTTAATATTTAAACCGGAGCGCAAAGTTAAGAGTTTGGCTAAGTAAAGCTAAGTCGGTATCCCCAAGAGGGGTATACGGAACCGGATAAAGAAGACACCGGGCTACCGGTAAGAAGTGCTACTGTAGCACGTCGGCGGGACTGGTCAAAGATTCTCTCCCGAGCTAGAGGACAAAGATGAGCTAAGCGAGTAGCTTTAAACGAAGCCGTGACGATAAAGAAGAGGATGACGCTGAAAGAAGCCGGAGGACGTCAGCCTCCCTGATTAAAGAAGACCCCGGTGTCATCTATGATTAAAGTAACTTTGAAAGTAGTTTGTCTAGTCAAAGATGACATTAGGGTTTCTTCCCCTGTAAGCCACCCTCTCCCCTATATAAGGAGAGGGGGCACACCCGTACGCGGGCAGATGAGAGAGGATCGACCTAGAGAGAGAACCTTGTATGCACAAACTTGTATCCTGTTGAAATCGATGAAGAGAAAGATCTAGAGCAGAGTTCTTCCTTGTGTGTTTCTTCTTCTACCTTTGCCTTTGGCTAAGTTCTTGAGGAAACCATCCGGAAGTTCATCCTGTCTAATCGAAAACCCTCCCCCGAATCCTCTTGCGCCCATTCGGCCCCAACTTAAGCCATCCCATGGCATCTGTCTGTTCCCCACGACGACAAGAAGCTAGCAACAAGCTCAAGAATCTCACATAGATAAACACAAATAGGCAACACGAATTAGGGAATGCAAAGTATGCAAAGGATTGGGCTTCCTAAGATGATGTGAGCAAGTTATCCAACCAAAGTCCCTATTGATAGTGCGGCTATCTATCATATGATCCAGTCTCTCAACAACCACCTTAAGACCGATAAAAGCAAAACCTAGCAAGACCATACCTTTGTGTTGTGCATCCCGCTTGATCTTTATGATGAAGCTTCATACTTCATTCAAACGGAATGTTTCACTTGATTATTATTGCTTCGTGAAGACACATAATTTGCTCCCCCATACACCAATATGGGGTAGCTTAATTAAGACACATCTTCACATGTCCATTATCACCAAATGGATGATAATCTTCAAGCATATGATCTTATCGAGATGCTCATCTTGAACTTGCCTTTCACAATCTTGATGATGATCACCACTAGATGTTATCCTCTCATGGGCTATTTGAGATCTTACTTTTGATGCATGCATGTCCATGGAAGGATACCTATAGTGAACTCTTCATTTCACTGCATGCTCTAAACCTTGGTCAACAACGAATCAACTCATGAGACATTATGACTTCGACATAGAGCTATATCTTGAATTAATCTCTTAAAATAAAACTCTCAAGATCTTATCATCCATTGCTTAACTCATAAGTTCTTTTAGATGCTTAACTCATAAGTTAGAGCATAGATAAATTGAGTTTCACACAAGAAATCCATCTTCATTTCTTTTTCTTGATCATATCCTATTTTTCTCTTCAAATCGATGATCTTCATGCCAATACTCAAGTTATATCTTTATCCTCATGGCATCTACATTTGAATCCAACACATGGACTACAAGAATTATCTATAGAATATTCATTCATATAAACTCAATGAAAACATTAGTCCAAGGGATTATCATTAATTACCAAAACCACACATAGAGGCAATGTACCCTTACATATTCTCGTGTACCATAACACATAAAATTTATGAAAATCACTAGACAAATGAACTAAATGTATTACTACATTGAATATGAGATAGTGAAGCAAGCAACAACACATCAACTACGACGGGTTAGTTAGAAAACATGTAGAAAATTATACACTTACCATCTTAAGAGGATGACTATCGGGCAAAATATCCATCGAGTTCTTCTTTCCAAATTACTTTCTTATTCCGTATGGTTTACTCTCATGATTATTATTGAGTCGATGGGTTCATGTCACTAACCATTTCCACCACCACCATATCTAGAAGGTTTCGATGTGTAGATCCCTATCTCATACCGATAAAGCATGTCCAGGAGAGCCGCATGATGATGGTCCAGTGCACCCTCAACACACAAAGGGTGGGAATCAAACACCCGCAATGGCAATGATTGGCAAAGTCATAGGTTTTAGGCAACACTAGATCAATACGACAATGCATACAACCCAGAGAACGTCATATGGCACACGGTGGCTAGAGCATGTAGCGCACCGCCGCACAGAAGACGACGGGGCCCAACCGAAATCCAGCTAGGCATATCTCTACCTGGTACACACACTAACACCTTTCACATCTGCACAAAAATAGGATGCGTGTAATGGCACCGCATTAAAAAGGACAATTGGCAAAGATAGAGAACCGCCCCTTCCCGTGCCGTCCCGCTCATACCATTTGCAGACAGTATAACCTCTCCACCTCCTAGACCGCTCTTCTCCCTCACCCCATTGCCCCCGTTGTTCCCCCTCCCACAACGATGTCGAATCTGCTGCCCTCCCTCTCCTCTGGGCCCTCCTTCGGCGCACCCTCGTCGCCCCCGCCGCCACCTGCCTCCTCGTCCGCCGGCACCAACGTCGCCGCGACGGCCTTAGGAAGGAGGGAGCAGAAGATGCTAGCTGTGCAACAGCTCGTGGTCGATCTCTGCGATTTGGAGCTGCGTGAGAATGCCCTCCTCGTCCTCAACAGGATTGCCCTCGATGAGCGGGGCATCTTCGAAGAGCGGGAGCTCATCAGGCAGCCAACCAAACATGGTAAGCACTATGTGGAGGTGGTTGGTGCGGAGGGGTTGCGAGAAGAAGCCGAGGTATGCCTCCAACACCTCATCACCCATGATCTCACCCTACCTGTCAATTCCATGTCAGAACCCGCCGGTACCGCCGCACCGGAGTCCATGCGGCAAACCAGCCCTAGATATGACCACATCTTCTCACCGACCCAACATATCTCGTCCGCGAACACCCGCGATGGCGATGATCGGCAAAAACCTGTCATAGGTTTCAGACACCGCTAGATCAACACCGCACCGATGTTCTAGAAAACGATGAGATGGCATACCGTGGGCGGAGAAAGTAGGTAGATCACCGGGAAGAAGACGATAGAGCCAACCGAAAATACATCCAGACAAAACTACTGAGGCTGGCACACACTACGATGAGATGGCATACTGTGGGCGGAGTGGGTAGGTACACCGCCGGGAAGAAGACGATAGAGCCAACCGAAAATACATCCAGACAAAACCACTGAGGCTGGCACACACTAACTTCTGCATCTGCACAAAAACAGTATGCGTGAGCAAAGATGGAAAACCGTCCTTTACCCGTGCCGCCCCTGCTCCTCGTAGCATACCTCTTGCAGACACTTCTCCACCTCCTCCTCGACCTCGGTCGCTCTTCTTGCCTCAAGCCACTGCCCCCGCCGCTTCCCCTCCCGCACCAATGGCGAATCTGCCGCCTTCGCTCTCCGTCGGGCCCTCCTTCGGCGCGCCCTCCCCACCACCTCCGCCGCCCTCGTCCTCGTCCGCCGCCGCCAACGCCGCCGCCAACGCCGCTGCCGGAGGGAGGGACCGCAAGATGGTGTCCGCGGAGCAGCTCGTGCTCGACCTCTGCGACCCGGAGCTGCGCGAGAACGCTCTCCTCGACCTCTCCAAGGTCGCCCTCCTTCCTCCTCCCACCCTCCAGCTGTCGCCCCAGCGTGGAGTTTCTCTGTAGTCTGTACCTATCTCTGTCGCGGGGAAATTTCGCTTTTTTATGCCTCTGCTGCAGGTTTAACGGTGGAATTTGTGGTCGAGAATCGGGGGATCTGTATGTGTCGTGCGGCGGTTCGTAAATCTGGAACCTTCGGGATGTAATGCCGAGTTCAGGCGAAAATAGCTTGGGACCCTGATGATCTGGTGTCAGTTTGTTTGTGCAGTTCCGTAGGTACATCGGCTCACGTGGGGATCTACTCCGTAGGGTATACCAGGGCCCGCCTATATTTCCCCGTTACTCGTTGGTCCATGCTTGGTATGAAAAATATAGCTTTCCAATCTCGGGAGAGTGATCCCATGAATAGCTTGGCGCGTCCTGGGTAAATTAGTGCAGCTGTGCCTGCTCATATTCTGAACATAGTGAGGATTCAGGTATTTGAGGCAATCCTGTAGTTACTTGAGTAAAAGCAAGTACGGTTTGGCGCGTGCGGATACGTTACATGATTTTTGAATGTTTGTTTCACTATACACCCTGTTTGAAAATGTGCCGTGCTGGCTTCCACCTTCCGCACGGTAAGAGTTGCCTCTCTCAGTTAGGCATCACCGGTATCGCGGTGTCAATGTGTGTGTCGGATGACGTTATCTGTTTTAGTTCTGCCTGCTCTGTTTAAAATGGAAAATACCTCGGTTATGTCATTCAGTCTGTTAGGAACGAATACGGCAAACAATATGTGCACTTTTGTTAGTACATCTGATTAAAATGGAAAATACTGCATTTGTCTTGGACATTCGCTTAGGAGTGAATACCTGAAGCAAAAGTGTATTGCTGTATTTGTTAATATCCCCTGCTTCCTAATGTGTTTATTTTTGGTAAAAGTGAACTCTAACGAATATCTTTCTGTCTGAGCTGGCTGTAAGGTTTATATTTGGCTGCTCACATTTAATTATTGCATTTGGTGGAGAAATCTTGTTCAAGGGCAGGGTGTTTTTTTGAACCCTGTACCACTGTGATGAGTTTGGAGACTTATCTCAGAGGAGCTGTTAAGAAGTGTCTAAATAGTCTAAGAACTATGTGGGAAGACATCTGTATGTTAAAAACAGCATGCTTTACTTGTGCAGATTATCTAGATAAGTGATAAAGCTACTAAATACTTTCCATCACATCATCATTCTTTTCTTAGTGAAACATCAACTTTTCAAAGATAATGTCCCAAACTGGAAAGTTGGTACATGTAACTACTTCTTCACTTTAATATTTTCATTGTGGCTACAAAACCTAGGATGCACTGTCCTATTCTTGGTTAAATCAACAATTGATCATGTTATGACTTAAGCACACATCGAGAACACACTTTTTCGTGTTTGTATGTAAGTTCTGTCAGCAGCTGTTCCAAACGAAGTACACATAGTTGCGTACAGGTCCATGACATGGAATCGACGGGAATCTTTTTTGAAACGCGATGTGGTACTTGCAGGAATCCTATTCTTGCTATCTTTTGACATGGCCGAAATCTATGTAGACAGAGTGCGGCCCAACTGAACTTGTGAGGCCCACGAAGGGGTTTTAATGGCTTACTGTGCAAATTGAATTTATTTAATCACTTAAGATTTGGTCGGGCATTAGAGGGGGATGGGAGGCGAATGATCTGAATCCACTCTTACCATAGATGAAATAATAAAAGTAGAAATTTGCCTGTCAGGTATTCATTTATGACAATTTGTTGTTTTAAAGATTTTCATGATGCTACTCCTTTTGCAGTGCTTGGTATAATATGACAATTTGATTTGATGTGTGCACATGTGCCTTGTGTGTTTGGGTGCATATGATGCATGCAGCGCCTTTGTGTGTTTGGGTGTGTCACTGGTGCAATCTCGAGGCTTCCTCTGTTTTTTGATAATTAAATGATCTGCTTAATTACACACCGATACCCAGATGGTATGAAATACACTGATCAGCAACTGACTTCACTGTGCGCTTTTTGCAAAGAACTCTGTAAACTATTAATGAGCTGTCTACATGCCTGGATATTTATTTGGAAGCGGTAATTGAAGATTCACTGTCTAATCGGTTTCTCAAATTTCTTCTTTCAGAAGCGAGAGATTTTCCAAGATCTGGCTCCACTCCTGTGGCACTCCTTTGGCACAGTTGCTGCACTACTCCAGGTAGGCTACAGTTCTTGCACAGTTCTAAATTTAGTTCATGAATGCGATGGTAGGAGAGTACATATGTACTTGGGTAGTCCTTGGTAGTTAAGGTAGGGTTGGTGTGATATTGATTCTTCTTTATATGAAATTTGTTGAAGCTTCTGTGCATTTTCCTCATTCAGTTTATTTCACTCATTTGAAAATGCAGGAGATTGTTTCAATCTACCCTTCACTTTCACCCCCGACTTTGTCGCCAGTTGCATCAAACCGTGTCTGCAATGCACTTGCACTTCTCCAGGTATGCTTTTACATTAGAAAGGAAACCATCACTCCCAGTGGACCTTGTGGTGGGTTGAGAATACTGCCATTTTCGTAGCATACTACTTGCCATCTATCTCTACAGGCTCCCCAAATTTGTTATGTGCACCATGCTTCTTAAATCTAATTTTGCTTTTTTTTTTTTTTTGTTATTGCAGTGCGTTGCTTCACACCCTGATACCAGGATACCTTTCCTGAATGGTACTGGGCATTGCCGTTTTTATATCAAGGCTTAAATATCCCCATAATTTTCAATGTTAACAAAGCTTTCTTCTGTTGTGACTTTTCTATGGTACACAATAAGTAAATCTCAATGAGCAAGTGATCAATAATTGAATCTTTTTCTTTGCAGCTCACATCCCACTGTACCTGTACCCGTTCCTGAATACTACCAGCAAGACAAGGCCATTTGAGTACTTGAGGCTTACCAGCTTGGGTGTCATTGGTGCTCTTGTGAAGGTATTTCAAACTATATACTTATGGAAACTAGGAATGGACTGTCCCATATAGATTTTTTTGCTTTGTAGTGGCGGGAGGGATGAAATGAAGGGTAAACCAATGGTGGGGAGTGGCTATATTATTTATTTCCTTGTACAATGGAAGCTGGTTCTTTTTGTGTACTCATTACAGTAGTCAAGTCATGTTAACCAAACGGACCGGTTAGGATTTGGTCTGATAGGAACTATTACGTGGGCCAGTGATTTGTTAGAGCTCCTATTGTTTCTTTTACTGGATATCAGTTTTGCACATCAGAAGATTATTTTCATTGCTTTGTTTTGTGATATATGCAGGTTGATGATTCTGAAGTAATTGGATTTCTGCTTCAAACTGAAATAATTCCTCTTTGTCTGCGTACTATGGAGATGGGCAGTGAACTTTCCAAAACAGTATGAACCTTAGCCCTTGCTCTATATCTATTAAGTGTCTATTTCTGGTTCTTCTGTAGCCTTTGACAATGCATCGATATGTTCCTTAAGCATGGTTAATTAATCCTGTGTGAAACTTGGATGGTGCAATAGCGAAAGCATTTAGCAACCTAATTTTGTGTATGAATCGCTCAGATTATCTGTGGTAGTTGCCTTTTGTAGGTTGCTTCATTTTTAAAGTCTAAACTTGCTGGAATATTCCACCTTTTTTAAAAATTATGTAAGTTCGTAGCATTTAGATTACCTTAGTGGTAGCTAATAATGATGTGGATGTCAAGAAACACTGCTTGTTAAACCGTAATGTATTTGAAGCTGTCATGCATATATCTTACTAGACTGTTAGGTATCTTCTCTCTGTGAGATCTGTAGCTACTGATGATGTGTATTTGAAGCTGTTAAAGATAGATTGTACTAGATTGGTGGATATCTTTTTTTCTGCGAGATATGTAGTCAGCGCTTTGGTCTCACTAACTCGGTCAATGCATACTACTATTACTTGCAGGTGGCCACCTTTATTGTTCAGAAGATCCTGCTTGATGACATTGGGCTGCGCTACATTTGCGCAACTGCCGAGCGTTTCTTCGCTGTGGCCACTGTCTTAGCTCAGATGGTCCAGGCACTGGCTGAACAGCCCTCTGCAAGGCTGCTGAAGCACATAATCCGCTGCTACCTGAGGCTGACAGAGAACGCGAGGTTGGTGCCGCCCATCCTTACAAAATAGTCAATAGAACTGTTCACGTGTAAATTGGCCTTTGTTCTAAATCAGTTTGATCTTGCAATGCAGGGCATGTGCTGCGCTCAACAGCTGCCTCCCCACCGTGCTGAAAGATGGGACCTTCAACTCCTTCCTCCAGGTGTGTTGCAGCTCACGTTTTTTCTGAACTAGACAAGCTTCATTCTGACATTTGCTCCGTGAGTTTGGATTATGTACTGAACCCTTGCTTCTTGTCGCAATAGCAGGACGATCACGTGACTAGGCGCTGGCTCCAGCAGCTGCTGCACAACATGACTGTGGCCGGGATGGCCGGAGGAAGCTCTCATGCCGGCGGCATGGGGGTAGGCCCTGCTGGCATGGGGGGCGGGAGCTCCCACGGCGGCATGGGTGGAGGTGGCCCTCACGCGGGCCTCGACCACCTCATGGGGCTGTGAATGAAGGAATGAAGCTTGCGTCCGCACCGCAGAAGACTCATCCAAGGCCCCCAAGGGTACTAGGGTGCGTGTTCGAGAGTCTGAAAACCTTTGCCGTGCGGCGCTGTCTATGTGTCTGTTGTAGTCGTCCCTGTCGTCGTACCTAGCTCCGTGTTGTCTGTAGCGTCTGTCGGTGTCGTTCAAAAGAAGAATAGCTTCTGCCCTTCGCGGGGGGAAGAAGAAGGTATGGTCCTAGTATTGGGGTACTGTGTGTTTCCCTGGCCTTGGTTACATAGCCTGTCTAGGGTGTACAAAGACAAATAAGCCTGTGCAGCAGAGCTGCCCCCCTGCTCCTGGCAAAATGTCCCAAGGATGGTCAGGGGGTAGTCGTCAAAGTGAACCGTGTCAGTCTATACAATAAGGAAAACTTTGTGGTCAGAGATTTGTTTGACTGGTGCTGCTGAGCATGCTGGGGTTTGTCTGAGTGCAGGTGAAGTTGAAGTGTGTGAAGCGCCATGACACAAAGGAGTCCTTGGGAGAGTGGAGGGACACCCAGGACATTCATTCTCCTGTTCCAATAGTTTGCTGTTCTCTGACGGCCGGGAGGGATGCTCAATCAAACAACACAAGCAGGCGCTGGTTGTGGCGATTCATGCGTGCATCTGAGCCAGGTTGCCTCTCTGACTTTGCGATCTGAGAGCGAGAGGCACCTCCAAGGTGGCCTTTCATGGCATCGCAAGGCCATTTCAGGCACTCGAGCAGCCAGGGAGCTCTCTGCGCCTGCTGCCAAACGAGACTCGGCTAATCTAAGTATCTAACAAACATCTCATCGATTAATCTATTGGACGCTTGAACAAGTTGAGCAGCTCCTCCACGCGAGAGGAAAAACAAACATGTGTTTAGAAAAATCGAACGTCGCCGTCCCTTCCGTCGTCTCAAGGGCTCTCAACTCAACACTCTTCTGACTCCGATCTCCTCCGACCTATAAACCCGCCTCCGCCCCCCTTTCTCCCCCAGATCAAAACCCCGCCTTCCTCTCCCTCCGTCAAACCATCCATCAGCCAGCCATGGCGACCGCCGCTGCGTCCCAGGTACGTACGCCCGACCCTGTGCAAACCTCCCCCGATTCTTGCGCGGCGGGTGCTGACCTCTGTTTTTCCTCCCCTGCCGCAGGTGGCTTTCTCCGCGACCGCCGGCTCGGATCGCGCCGTCAGGAGCTCCGGAATCCAGGTACGGCGCCTACTCCCATGCTGCTCGCCGTGGTACTCCTTTTACGTGTCATCTCTTGGTGGGGATGCTGGAATCATGTGTTGCTGCGGGGTTGGTGAGGTCTGGATTGACCAAGGCGGCAGATTGGTGCGGTCTGGGCTGTCGAAGCCACCAGATTGGTTCGAAAGGGACCAGTTTTAGGGAACTCCGTACCACTAAGGCCGTGGCTCCGTGCTTCTTCCTCGGATAGCTATCGGCCACCATAGTGATTAGTGATAACTGTAGTTAGATACACACTTTAGACTTAGTAATTCTGAATCCCCAGAGCTCTGGCTGTGGTAGGTTATGGATTGACCGAATCCTCAGCTGGCATTGCATCCCGTACAGCGCTAAAATTCACCGACTGTATGCCCAAATGTTGGTTTTCTATCTAATTTTTCGCCTTCTGTTATGCTTCAGGTCACCAACAACCTTAGCTTCGGTGCCAAATCACGGACCGGCAACACCGCATTATCATGCGAGAGCAAGGCCGCGGTGCGGCGGAGCCATGTCAGGAAGGTGCGCTGCACGGCGGTCCAGCAGTCGAGCAAGGTCTCCGTCGTGCCTCTCGACCTGGAGAGCGCCAAGGAGCCGCCGCTCAACACCTACAAGCCCAAGGGGCCGTACACGGCCACCATCGTCTCCGTCGAGCGGGCGGTGGGCCCCAACGCCCCGGGGGAGACGTGCCACGTTGTCATTGATCATGGTGGCAATGTGCCGTACTGGGAGGGGCAGAGCTATGGGATTATTCCGCCGGTATGTGTTTTCACGCTTTCTACCGTATTATTGGTTAAGAGGATCCACATATCGAGATATGCTGTACCAAAATCATGTTCAAATCTGTAGACATTGATTTGAATTTTTGTGCTGGAAGCGTTTCCTGCTTTCTACCATTTTATCATTTATTATTAGATAAGAGAGCCAACGTATCTAGATATGCTGTGCTGAAAATCGTGTTAAAATCTGTAGATGTTGATTTGAATATGCTGCTTCATGCTTTTTGTAGGACAATTGCTTTAGATTAACTCAAATATACCAAATATCTATTTTATTTCATTTGCTATATTGTCCATGTCTTGACTTCACATTTCTACTTTGCTAGCCTTCCCTAACTGAACCTTGTGTGCACCTGCCAGGGAGAGAACCCAAAGAAGCCTGGAAACCCACAGAATGTCCGCCTTTATTCTATTGCATCTACTAGGTATGGCGATTCATTTGATGGAAAGACTGCCAGTTTATGTGTTCGCCGTGCAGTCTATTATGATCCTGAAACTGGCAAGGAGGACCCCTCCAAGAACGGTGTCTGCAGTAATTTCTTGTGCAACTCAAAACCTGGGGACAAGATTCAGCTGACAGGTTAGTTGGACCGATATAAAGGATTTTCTGTGTGTGTGTTACCAGTGTTATATGAGGGCATCTAAAGTCTAAATCTAAAATGACCAAGTTTTTGCTGTTACATTCTCCTAAAGTTCTAACATGGTAGATCATCTGTTTCTGAATGCTGAGCATTAGTACATATACACAGATTGTCAGATATAAATTAATCCGGAGCAGGAAATAACCATGCAATGCTTTCATTTACATTGCCACTGCTTTACAGTCTACATTCCGACTAAAAGCAACTTCTTACATGCTAGACAGACAAATGACAAAGTATAAGTAGCCAAATGGATAGTCTCCCCTAGTCTAGTCTCTTGGCTCGGTTTTCTTTTGTACATTTTGTATATGTGTAACCTTTTTTGACAACCTTAAAGTTTTAATAAAATACTGTGGAGAGTTTACCCAACAGTTCTTCCTAAAAAAAGTATAAGTAGCCAACAGCATCTTCCAGTATGTCAATTGCCTAAACTAATATGGCTACCCCACTGGATCCGTTCTATCCAATTTTTGTTATACTTGATTCTTTTGATAAAGAAACCTGCATATGATAGTTACATTTCCTTTAAAATGTGTTCTGCTTTCTGATTACCTTTGAGATACAAACTCAACATGTATGCTCATACATCTTTCCTGTAGAATTTTGCGTGCTCGGAGTTAATGCCGAACGATGGATATTCTAACCTTTAAGCATCTCACATGATTTCTGTCTTATCTCAGGTCCCTCTGGCAAAATCATGCTCCTGCCTGAGACTGATCCAAATGCAACCCATATCATGATTGCCACTGGCACCGGTGTTGCTCCCTATCGTGGGTACCTACGCCGTATGTTCATGGAAGATGTCCCAAATTACAGATTTGGTGGCCTTGCTTGGCTCTTCCTTGGTGTGGCTAATTCGGACAGCCTTCTTTATGATGAAGAGTTCACAAGCTACCTTAAGCAGTATCCAGACAATTTCAGGTTACTAGATCTCATACGTCTTGATACCTGTTTAAGTTATTATCTTTACACATGCCCCAAACAGCATTTTATCATTGCCTTGGGTGCTTCCGTCAGAGCATTATTGATATGGAGTGTACCACAACTTGAATAAAATACGTGTGTTCTTTTTGCCGGTATAATATAATTGAGTGCATTGAATATGTAGGTTTGACAAAGCACTAAGTAGGGAGCAGAAGAACAAGAGTGGTGGCAAGATGTACGTCCAGGACAAGATCGAAGAGTACAGCGACGAGATTTTCAAGCTTTTGGATGGTGGAGCACACATCTACTTCTGCGGTTTGAAAGGAATGATGCCCGGGATTCAGGATACACTCAAGAAAGTCGCAGAGCAGAGAGGGGAGAGCTGGGATCAAAAGCTATCACAGCTCAAGAAGAACAAGCAATGGCATGTTGAGGTTTACTAGGATTTGAATGTTGGGCTATCTATGATTGTTCTGCCGTGAGTTGATGTTAAGAGAAGGCAGAGAACACATAGAATGATTCTTGTGATGGTGTAAAATTGTTAAGGATTTTTCTTGGGAATCATAAAGTCATTCATGTAGCTCATAAGCTTCTGCATCATATGATGCGTGAATTGGAGCATGTAACTTTTGTTCTTACATTTTCGTCCGGCGATTTACCTGGGGATGAATTTATGCACCTTTCCTGATTGCACGTGGATGAAATGCAGTGGAATATATATTGCCATTCATTCAAATCTCGAAGGGTAGTATTCTATGCATACAATCTTTTGTCTAGGTATTTAGAATTCTTTGTTGGATATCTACGATCTAAATATTTCATTGCGACTTTACTTTCTACCACACACTTCTGTAAAAAATTACCTGCTTTGATTGCCCAATTTTCGTAACATCTTGTGCTCCATTGGGTTCCAGTAAATGGAGAAACCACAATAATAAACACCACGTACCACACATCACTATGACAGGAATTTCAAGCAAATTGGAACAATCGAACTCTTGAATAGAGGCTGGGGACAAACAGCACATGCCTCAGATTCACACTCGGGGCTGCTAAACTCTTCAGACTAGATGCTTACGGATGTACACCTGCCCGGGGAGGACCGGGGTTAACATGTGGCCCTTTGGCAGAAGCTCAGCAAAATATCGTTCATATAGAGAGCGGCTAACAACAAGTTTCAAATCCAAATATTACATAGTTTGAGAGATACAAAAAATAAAACCTCAAAAAAGTGCGGGTGTGTAGGTGTCATGGTTCTCTCTCACAAGTTCTCCGTTAGTACTTAACAGTAGCACAACCTTACAAAAAGTCACACCCTACTACACACAAATTACAAGGGAATTCAAGCGTCCGGGATCAATAATCCTACACCTACGGAATAACCTTACGGATTAATCTTACGGACGCAACGTGGCTCCGTTCACCTGCACTGGTTTGGTGTGGTTGCTCCTAATAATGCGGACACGAACGAATGACTGCTGGCCACCTCATTTCGTAAGACCCGTCCGTAACAAATGTGTCCGTATATGTAGCATTACTCGTCCGGGATAACTGTTTGTAGCCCAACCCTGCCCGTAGAAAAGCTAAACAAGAACACATCTGCTGGTTGCGGAAGCCCCGGCATGGGCTTTGGAGGATATCGAGAAGGGGCTAAGAGGGTTTCTTTGGACGGCCAAGGACAAGGCTAATGGAGGACAATGCCTGGTCGCTTGGGATCAAGTCTGCAGGCCCAGGGAGTTTGGAGGGCTAGGCATAAGGAATCTTCGCCTCCAAGGTTTGGCGTTAAGGATGAGATGGGAGTGGCTCCGGAGAACTGACAATACCAGGCCATGGCAAGGACTGCCGATGCTCAAGGACGACAAGGCGAGAGAGGCATTCGACAGTTTGGTCAAGATCGATACAGGCTCGGGAAGGTCGGTTCTCTTCTGGAGGGACAGATGGATTCATGGGTGTGCGACGGAAGACTTCGCCCCGGGGATTACGCAGCATGTCAGGACCAGGGTGAGAAACACTAGGACGGTGGAGCAAGCGATGCGCGGGAACGCCTGGATGCTTGATATACAAGGTTGTGTCGCAACGCTTGGGGCAAGGGAGTGTGTCAGGCTCTGGCTTGCGATATCCTCCACTCGGCGCGATCCAAGTGTTGATGATGTCTTCAGATGGCCGTGGAGTAGCTCTGGTGCATACACGGCGAGTTCGGCGTACGAGATGTTGGCCCAAGGCTGTGTCAGATTTGAGTTGGCTGATGCGATCTGGAGGAGCCATGCAACGCCCAAGAGCAAGCTTTTTATCTGGCTTGCGGCACAGCACCGTATACGGACGTCTGATCGACGTGCAAGGCACGGCTTGCAAGATGCACCATCCCCCTGTTATATCTGCCTGCAGGAGGAGGACACGGCTGAGCATATCCTTGTCAGGTGTGTCTATGCCAGGGAGATCTGGTGGAGGTGCTGCCAGAGGCTAGGGATGCAATTCCAAACCCCAGATGTCAGTAGCTCTCTGAGGGAGTGGTGGACTAAGGAGAGAGGAAGGTTTAGGGCAAAGGAGAGAAGATGGTTCGATGGCTTGGTCTGCACAGTAGGTCACGCGCTATGGAAGCAAAGGAATGCGTGGTGCTTTGCCAATGTTCACAGCCAGCACCCGGCGGAGACGTTGGTTGCACACATTTTGGAGGAGCTTAGGATGTATCGTGTAACGCATGATCAGGGTGTAGGAGTGTTAGACAATGGTTAGAGAGAGTAGTCTTGCTTAGTGTTGTGGAGTCAAATCCTTGCATGGTTACATGTAAGGTATTCTTGTAAATATTGCTTCTACCTTCTATAAAAGTATGGTACGCATTCGCGTACTCTCAAAAAAAAAAAAAAACAAGAACACATATAGTTCAAATCACCCTTGTCAGGTGCGTGAGATTACGACCGGCAGTATGGCACAAGGCGAGGCATTCAACAATAGTATGCGGCGACGACATGGAGCTGTCCAAGTTGAAGCTTGTAAGTTCAGCATCTCTATTGACGCAATAGTAGGCCTCAACATGGATAATTGCTCCCTCGTCTATACCTTCGCTGAAGTAGACAACGTCGCCAGCAATAGAGGGGAAAACCTCCGTGGACACCGAAAGTGGGGAATGCATTCCAATGAACAATGCACCCCCACTCAAGCTCTTCGTCAGGAGCAGTTTCTTGGTGTCTAAATCCAGCTGATACACGTCGTAGTCGAAGCACATTGGATTCGTCCGAAACATATTAGGGTGCACCAATATCAACTTCCCGCTGCAGCACGCAAGGTACATGCTGTCATGAATTGGGGAAAATGGTATATGCAGCTTGAGCTTGGCAGCCACCTCCATCCGTGGTGGCTGATTTGGAGAAAATTACAAAAAACCACCACATATCAGGCAATCGTTTCAAAAAGCAACCACTATTCGAATTTGTTTCAAAAAAACCACCACTCTACGGTGAACACGTTGCAAGGTGCACTGATTCACGCCCGAACCGATTTTAATCACGAAACTGACGAATCGGGCCCACTGTCAGGTCTACGTGGCACATCACAGACGGTGCGGTCGGAGCGCCGTTGACGACCGTTAACGGCACAGTGGGGCCCACCACTTGGTCGTCTTTTATGGGCGGATCGCGTGGAGTTGACCAGCTCACTCTCCCCTAGCCAGTGAGCTTTTGCTCGTCGCCGTCGCCGCACTGGAGCAGCGCCGCCGCCTGGAGACTTGTCGCCGTTCCCGCGAGCCACCGACGAGGGAGGCGATGCCGAGCTGGCACGACGGGTCGACGAGCTCAGAGAGTGTTGTGGGTATACTTTATGGGTATATCAACGACATGGCTTAGATCCGGCAAGCCCGGGTGGCCCACAGATGGTGATGGTGGCATACGGCTCATCGGGCGGCCTAGTTGCTGTAGATCATGAAGGATGAAGTCTAGCCCAGGAACAGGGAGCCGGATCCCAACCGACCTACGAAGAAGGCCGGATCCGTGGAAGCCCATAAAGTGTCTGGATCCAGTACGGCATAGATGGAAGGCGGATCCTTGACGTGCACGGCAATGTAATGTTTCGTAGTTAGGCAACTTGTATTCCGGCTAGGACTCTCCGTGTAAACCCTAGATCCGTGCGCCTTTATAAGCCGGATCCTGGGAGCCCTAGAGGCACAACCAAAACTCATTGTAACAATGCGAAAACGCCCAGATAATTCCAGACAAGCAGCAGTAGGCGATGTCATCGAGCAGGTGTTCCGAAGCTGGGTAAATCGCGTACCACCGTCCCGAGGACTCTCCGCCCTATGGCCCCTACTTCTTCTCCCCCTCGCGAGGATCCCTCTTCCGAGGTACCGCCGAATAGGCAACGACAGAGAGGCTCCCTGTAAGTGGCCGATTTAAATTTCCAGGGTTTCCGATTTGGGGGAGAATTTGGGGATTTCTACGCATTGGTCGATTTACTTCGATTCCGTTTGCATTTTTGCTCAATAGGAGTTGAATGACATCGACTATGCTCCTGATACAACTGAGGAACCTACATTTCACGGATTGGCCGTGGGATCTGGCGAACGATGTCGTGTCCACAACCTTGAGCCGGTGAGATGTGTGGCCTTTGAAGGGACGAACACTGGGCGTCGTTTCTACCTCTGCTCCATTGAAAATGTGAGTGTAATTTTTTGCTGTTGAACCATATAAATATCTGTATGCCTCAACCATAGAAAATTGTAGTGTGTAATTATATTTGTGTAATACTCTGTAATTTAACCATAGTAATTGTTTGTATATTTAGTAATTTCATAGCAAAAATCTATGTAATTGAACCATAGCATGTCAACCATTTCCCTAATTGTGCTCATTTTTATGCAGCATGTTCTGAACCGTGGCTTCCATGCACGGGTAGATAGTGAGTGGCCTGAGCCACTACAAAATGCTTTGAAGAAACTATGGGGAATGTACTACTCTAGCAATTCATGTAGAATTGATGACAAGTTAGAGCATGCAAGATTTGTTGAGGAGCTTGCTGTAGAGAAAAACAAGATTGAGAAGAAGTATGCAAGCCTGTTAGTTTATGTGAAGAAATTTGCAGAAGAGACTGAGAAAAGTGTGGTGAAGAGAAATTACAAGTTGATAACTTCAGGATGAAATTAATGAGCTAAAGAAGGAGATTGCTGAGCTGAAGCAGTTGCAGAAAACACAGGCTGAGGTCATTAGGGCAAAGAAGGAGGAACTGGAGGCAGGAAGAGAAGCTTGGAAGACAAAAACTGATGCTTTGAAGAAAGAGAAGCATGCATTGAATGAGGAGAAGAGAAAGCTGGTGTACATGCTCTATGACCTGCTGAAGCTTAGCAATGGAAACAAGGACAAGCTCAAAAGGATTAGGGAAGTGTGTGAGGAGGAGTTGATCATTTGATGTCCTACTGCAAAATTGTAATGGTTAATTGTGGTACTGGTAGTTTGTAATGGTTAATTGTGCTACTACTAAGCTATGTAAGTGATCCCAGGTGTTGTAGGTTTGTATTTGTTGGTTTGTATGTGTTCTGTACCCATTTGTTAGGGTACAGATTTGTTGGACATGTGATTTGTATGGTACTTGGTAGTATGTCAAACTTATTTTATTTGTGAACCTGTCCTTGTGAACCTGTCCATTTATTCTGTACCCATGTGTTATCTTATTTGGATTGTACTGGTAGTATGTCAAACTGGAGCTGGAAGTTATCTTCCAGGTTTTTTACAGAAAGCAACCACTTTTGGGGATGTGAATGACAGAAAACCACCACTCTGATTGAGATCCAGCAGCACAAGGTTTAGACAGTACATACATAACTGATAGACACATGGTTCAGACACTTAAATAATTGGTAGACACATGGTTCAGACACTTAAATAATTGGTAGACACATGGTTCAGACACTTAAATAACTGATAGACACATGGTTCAGTAGCTCCTGGTTCAGACACATGGTTGTGCTCATTACACATGGTTCAAACACTATCCTGGTACACATACTGACATTATAGAAGTTCATTGCACATACTAGGAGATCACAGAACACCTTTTTTGATATCTGCCATGGTAAGGTTGTCAATGTTGCTTGCTGTCAGGTATCCCTTCATCCTAGTGTTCTCTCTCCTCTCTCTTGCTGGCCTGGGGGCTTTGAATGGAGCTGCAGCAGTTGTAGCAGCAGCTGATGCTCTAGCACTTGGAGCACCAGATGCTATAGTAGCTGCAGCATGAGAAGATTCTCTAGGACCTGTAGCAGTAGTACTTCCTGATGCTTCACTTGTTGCTGCTTTCTTCTTAGGAGGTGGTGCTGCTGCAGATGCTGTAGCACTTGCTGATTTCCTCTTAGGTGCAGCTGGAGCAGTTGCACCAGCAGTAGTACCTGTCTTCCTCTTCCATGGTGCTGGGTTCAGAGGTGCAGAAGCTTGAGTTGTCTTCCTCTTAGGTGCAGCAGGAGCAGGTGCTGAACAGGCTTGGGTAGCAGCTGGAGCAGCAGTTGCTCCTGCTGGAGCGGCACTTGGTGGGGCAGCACTGAAGGAGATATGCCCTAGAGGCAATAATAAAGTGGTTATTATTTATATCTTTATGTTTATGATAAATGTTTATATATCATGCTATAATTGTATTAACCGAAACATTAGTACATGTGTGATATGTAGACAACAAAGAGTCCCTAGTATGCCTCTTAACTAGCTTGTTGATTAATGGATGATTAGTTTCATAATCATGAACATTGGATGTTATTAATAACAAGGTTATATCATTGTATGAATGATGTAATGGACACACCCAATTAAGCGTAGCATAAGATCACGTCATTAAGTTATTTGCTATAAGCTTTTCGATACATAGTTACCTAGTCCTTATGACCATGAGATCATGTAAATCATTTATACCGGAAAGGTACTTTGATTACACCAAACGCCACTGCGTAAATGGGTGGTTATAAAGGTGGGATTAAGTATCCGGAAAGTATGAGTTGAGGCATGTGGATCAACAGTGGGATTTGTCCATCCCGATGACGGATAGATATACTCTGGGCCCTCTCGGTGGAATGTCGTCTAATGTCTTGCAAGCATATGAATAAGTTCATAAGAGACCACATACCACGGTACGAGTAAAGAGTACTTGTCAGGAGACGAGGTTGAACAAGGTATAGAGTGATACCGATGATCAAACCTCGGACAAGTAAAATATCGCGTGACAAAGGGAATTGTTATCGTATGTGAATGGTTCATTCAATCACTAAAGTCATCGTTGAATATGTGGGAGCCATTATGGATCTCCAGATCCCGCTATTGGTTATTGGTCGGAGTGAGTACTCAACCATGTCCGCATAGTTCGCGAACCGTAGGGTGACACACTTAAAGTTGGATGTTGAAATGGTAGAACTTGAATATGGAATGGAGTTCGAATATTTGTTCGGAGTCCCGGATGAGATCACGGACATCACGAGGAGTCCCGGAATGGTCCGGAGAATAAGATTCATATATAGGAAGTCATTTTATGTGAATTAAAATGATCCGGAAGGTTCTATGGAAGGTTCTAGAAGGTTCTAGAAAAGTCCGGAAGAAACCACCAAGGAAGGCGGAGTCCCGGTGGGACTCCACCTCCCATGGCCGGCCAACCCTAAGGGGAGGAGTCCCAAGTGGACTCCCCAAGGGGGCCGGCCACCCCTCCCAAGGAAGGTGGAACTCCCACCTCTAGTGGGAGTCCTAGCTTGGGTAGGTTTCATGAGTTATGGAAGGTTTTGGTTTGGGGTCTTATTCGAAGACTTGTAGACCAACTCTTGGGTGTTCCACCTATATAATGAGGGCCAAGGGGAGGGGCCGGCCACCCCAAGCACCATCAAGGTGGCCGCACCCCTAGTGGCCGGCGCCCCCCTCTCCCAAACCCTAGCGGCCCTCTCTCCTCCACCACACCCCGCACGCTTAGCGAAGCTCCGCCGGATTTCTCCACCACCACCAACACCACGCCGTCGTGCTTGTCGGATTCAAGAGGAGCTACTACTTCCGCTGCCCGCCTGGAACGGGAGGTGGACGTCGTCTTCATCAACAACCGAACGTGTGACCGAGTACGGAGGTGCTGCCCGTTCGTGGCGCCGGTGATCAAGATCTTCTACGCGCTTTTGCAAGCGGCAAGTGAACGTCTACCGCAGCAACAAGAGCCTCATCTTGTAGGCTTTGGAATCTCTTCAAGGGTGAGACTCGATAAACCCCTCGTTGCTACCGTCTTCTAGATTGCATCTTGGCTTGGATTGCGTGTTCGCGGTAGGAATTTTTTTGTTTTCTATGTAACGTTATCCTTCAGTGGTATCAGAGCCGTGTCTATGCATAGATGGTTGCACGAGTAGAACACAATGGTTTTGTGGGCGTTGATGCTCTTGTTATCTTTAGTTTGAGTACTTTGCATCTTTGTGGCATAGTGGGATGAAGCGGCTCGGACTAACTTTACATGACCGCGTTCATGAGACTTGTTCCTCGTTCGACATGCAACTTGTATTGCATAAGAGGCTTTGCGGGTGTCTGTTTCTCCTACTATAGTGAAGATTCAATTTACTCTTCTACTGAAAACATTAGTATCAACGTTGTGGTTCATGTTCGTAGGTAGATTAGATCTCTCTCGAAAACCCTAAACCACGTAAAATATTCAAACCAAATTAGAGACGTCTAACTTGTTTTTGCAGGGTTTGGTGATGTGATATGGCTATAATGTGATGATGAATATGTATGAGATGATCATTATTGCATTGTGGCAACCGGCAGGAGCCTTATGGTTGTCTTTAAATTTCATGTTGAGTAGTATTTCAAAGTAGTTGTAATAGTTGCTACATGGAGGACAATCATGAAGACGGCGCCATTGACCTTGACGCTACGCCAACGATGATGGAGATCATGCCCGAAGATGATGGAGATCATGTCCGTGCTTTGGAGATGAAGATCAAAGGCGCAAAGACAAAAAAGGGCCATATCATATCACATATGAACTGCATGTGATGTTAATCCTTTTATGCATCTTATTTTGCTTAGATCGCGATGGTAGCATTATAAGATGATCCCTCACTAAAATCTCAAGATAATAAAGTGTTCATCCTTAGTAGCACCGTTGCCAAGACTTGTCGTTTCGAAGCATCTCGTGATGATCGGGTGTGATAGAATCAACAAGTGCATACAACGGGTGCAAGACAGTTTTGCACATGCGGATACTAAGGTGGCCTTGACGAAGCCTAGCATGTACAGACATGGTCTCGGAACACGTGATACCGAAAGGTAGAGCATGAATCATATGGTTGATATGATGAACACTTTGAGTGTTCGCCATTGAAATCACACCTTGTCTCGTGATGATCGGACTTAGGTGCGGTGGATTTGGTTCGTGTGATCACTAAGACAATGCGAGGGATATTGTTTTGAGTGGGAGTTCACCTAGATTTTTAATTATGTTGAATTAAAATTTGAACTCAATTTGTCATAAACTTAGTCTAAACTTTTGCAAATATATGTTGTAGAGATGGCGTCCCCAATCAATTTTAACCAGTTCCTAGAGAAAGAAAAACTTAAGAGCAACGGTAGCAACTTCACCGATCGGTTCCGTCATGTGAGGATCTTCCTCTCTGGCGGAAATCTGCAATATGTGCTTGATGCACCTCTAGGTGACCCTCCTGCAGAAACTGAAACCGATGAAGTAAAAGCTGTTTACGAGACTCGGAAAACTCGGTACTCTCAAGTTCAGTGTGCCATCCTGTGCAGCCTGGAATCCGATCTTCAAAAATGTTTTGAGCACCACGATCCTCATGAGTTGATGAATGAGCTGAAAGCTATTTTTGAGACTCATGCGGCCGTGGAATGCTATGAAGCATCGAAACATTTCTTCAGCTGTATGATGGAAGAAGGCAGCTCCGTTAGTGAGCACATGCTCGCCATGACCGGGCATGCGAAGAAACTCAGCGACTTGGGAATAGTGATTCCTAACAGACTGGGGATTAATCATGTCCTTCAATCACTGCACCAAGTTACAAGAACTTTGTGATGAACTACAATATGCAGAACATGAACAAGGAGTTACCTGAACTCTTTGGCATGCTAAAAGCTGCTGAGATTGAGATCAAGAAAGAGCACCAAGTGTTGATGGTCAACAAGACCACCGAGTTTCAAGAAACAGGGCAAGTCTAAGGGAAAATTCAAGAAGGGTGGCAAGAAAGCTGCCACGCCTCCTATGAAACCTAAGAACGGCCCTAAGCCCGATGCTTGAGTGCTATTATCTGCAAGGAGAAGGGACACCTGGAGCGTAATTGCTCCAAGTATCTGGCTGATCTGAAGAGCGGCCTTGTCAAGAAGAAGAAAGAAGGTATATCTAATATACATGTTATAGATGTTTATCTCACTGGTTCTCGTTCTAGTACCTGGGTATTTGATACTAGTTCGGTTGCTCATATATGTAACTCGAAACAGGAACTAAAGAATAAACGAAGACTACTGAAAGATGAAGTGACGATGCGCGTTGGAAACGGATCCAAAGTCGATGTGATCGCTGTCGGCACACTTCCTCTACATCTACCTTCGGGATTAGTTTTAAGCCTAAATAATTGTTATTTTGTACCCGCGTTGAGCATGAAAATTATATCTGGATCTTGTTTAATGCAAGACGGTTATTCATTCAAGTCTGAGAATAATGGTTGTTCTATTTTTATGAATAATATCTTTTATGGTCGAGCACACTGAAAAGAATGGCTTATTTACGTTAGATCTCGATAGTAGTGATACGCATATACATAACATTGATGCTAAGCGAATTAAATTGAATGATAATTCTACTTATATGTGCACTTGTCGTCTTGGTCATATTGGAGTGAAACGCATGAAGAAACTCCATGCTTGATGGATTACTTGAATCACTTGACTTTGAGTCACTTGATAGATGCGAAGCATGTCTAATGGGAAAAATGACTAAGACTCCATTTTACGGTATGATGGAGCGAGCTACTGACTTATTGGAAATCATACATACCGATGTGTGCGGACCAATGAGCGTAGCATCGCGCGGTGGTTATCGTTATGTTCTAACCTTCACAGATGATCTTAGTAGATATGGGTATATCTATTTCATGAAACATAAATCCGAAACTTTCGAGAAGTTTAAGGAATTCCAAAGTGAAGTAGAAAATCAACGTAACAAGAAGATTAAATTTCTACGATCTGATCGCGGAGGTGAATATCTGAGTTATGAGTTTGGCATGCATTTAAAGAAATGCAGAATACTTTCACAATTGACACCGCCGGGAACACCACAACGAAACGGTATGTCCGAACGTCATAATCGAACTCTCTTAGATATGGTTCGTTCTATGATGTCTCTTACTGATTTGCCATTATCATTTTGGAGTTATGCATTAGAGACAGCCGCATTCACTTTAAATAGAGCACCATCAAAATCCGTAGAAACGACACTTGTATGAATTATGGTTTAATAAGAAACCTAAGCTGCGTCGTTCCTTAAAGTTTGGGGTTGCGAAGCCTATGTAAAGAAGTTACAACCGAACAAGCTAGAACCCAAAGCGGAGAAATGCGTCTTCATAGGATACCCTAAGGAAACTATAGGGTACACTTTCTATCACAAATCCGAAGGCAAAATCTTTGTTGCTAAGAACGGAACCTTTCTTGAGAAAGAATTTCTCACTAAAGAAGTGATTGGAAGAAAAGTAGAACTTGATGAGATTGATGAATCTATACTGGTTGATCGGAGTAGCGCGATACCGGAAGTTGTACCTGTACCGCCTACACCGGCAACAGAGGAAGCTAATGATAATGATCATGAAACTTCGAACGAGGAAACTACTGAACCTCGCAGATCGACAAGGGAGCGTGCCACTCCTGATTGGTATGATCCTTGTCTAAATGTCATGATTGTGGATAACAATGATGAGGACCACTGCGACGTATGAAGAAGCGATGATGAGCCCGATTCCAACAAATGGCAAGAAGCCATGAAATCCGAAATGGGATCCATGTATGATAACAAAGTATGGACTTTGGTAGACTTACCCGATAGCCGAAAGGCCGTCGAAAATAAATGGATCTTCAAGAGAAAAACAGATGCTGATGGTATTATTACTCGTCTATAAAGCTCGACTTGTCGCAAAGGGTTTCCGACAAATTCAAGGAGTTGACTACGATGAGACTTTCTCACCGTAGCGAAGCTAAAATCTGTGAGGATTTTGTTAGCAATAGCTGCATTTTTCGATTATGAGATTTGGCGAGATGGATGTCAAAACGGCGTTCCTTAATGGAGACATTGAGGAAGAGTTGTATATGGTACAACCCAAAGGTTTTGTCGATCCTAAAAATGCTGACAAAGTATGCAAACTTCGGCGTTCAATCTATGGACTGAAGCAAGCATCGAGAAGTTGGAACCGACGCTTTGATAAGGTGATCAAAGACTTCGGGTTTATACAGTGTCATGGAGAGGCCTGTATTTACAAGAAAGTGAGTGGGAGCTCTGTAGCATTTCTGATATTATATGTAGATGACATATTATTGATCGGAAATGATATAGAACTATTAAGCAGTGTAAAAGGTTATTTGAATAATAGTTTTTCAATGAAAGACCTTGGTGAAGCATCGTATATATTAGGCATCAATATTTATAGAGATAGATCAAGACGCCTAATAGGGCTATCACAGAGTACATACCTGGACAAGATTCTAAAGAAGTTTAGAATGGACGAAAGTAAGAAAGGGTTTTTACCTATGTTACCAGGCAAGGTCTTGAGTAAGACTCAAGGACCGGCTACGACAGAAGAAAGAGAAAGGATGAGTAATATCCCCTATGCCTCGGCAGTAGGATCTATCATGTATGCCATGCTATGTACTAGACCGGATATAGCACATGCTGTTAGTTTGACTAGCGAGATATCAAAGTGATCCGGGAATGGAACATCGGACAGTGATCAAGAATATCCTGAAGTACTTGAAAAGAACTAAGGATATGTTTCTTTGTTATGGAGGTGACCAAGAGCTCGTTGTAAGTGGTTACACCGATGCAAGTTGGAACACCGATCCCGATGACTCTAAGTCACATTCAGGTACGTGTTTATATTGAATGGTGCTGCGATGAAGTCGGGCAAGCTCGAAGCGATGCACGGTGGCGAAGTCTTCAACGGAATCGAGTACATAGCGGCTTCGGAGGCTTCATCGAAGCGGTATGGATGAAGAGGTTCATTGTAGAGCTCGGTGTGGTTCCTAGTGCATTGGACCCATTAATCATTTACTTGTGATAACATGGGTGCCATCGCCAATGCACAAGAGCCAAGGTCACACAAGAGGCTGAAGCATATCAAGCTGCGTTACCACTCGATTCGCGAGTACATCGAAGATGGAGAAGTAAAGATTTGCAAAGTACACACCGATCCGAATGTAGCGGATCCGTTGACTAAAGCTCTCCCTAGGGCAAAGCATGACCAACACCGGAATGCCATGGGTGTTAGGTATATTACAATGTAATCTAGATTATTGACTCTAGTGCAAGTGGGAGACTGAAGGAGATATGCCCTAGAGGCAATAATAAAGTGGTTATTATTTATATCTTTATGTTTATGATAAATGTTTATATATCATGCTATAATTGTATTAACCGAAACATTAGTACACGTGTGATATGTAGACAACAAAGAGTCCCTAGTATGCCTCTTAACTAGCTTGTTGATTAATGGATGATTAGTTTCATAATCATGAACATTGGATGTTATTAATAACAAGGTTATATCATTGTATGAATGATGTAATGGACACACCCAATTAAGCGTAGCATAAGATCACGTCATTAAGTTATTTGCTATAAGCTTTTCGATACATAGTTACCTAGTCCTTATGACCATGAGATCATGTAAATCATTTATACCGGAAAGGTACTTTGATTACACCAAACGCCATTGCGTAAATGGGTGGTTATAAAGGTGGGATTAAGTATCCGGAAAGTATGAGTTGAGGCATGTGGATCAACAGTGGGATTTGTCCATCCCGATGACGGATAGATATACTCTGGGCCCTCTCGGTGGAATGTCGTCTAATGTCTTGCAAGCATATGAATAAGTTCATAAGAGACCACATAACACGGTACGAGTAAAGAGTACTTGTCAGGAGACGAGGTTGAACAAGGTATAGAGTGATACCGATGATCAAACCTCGGACAAGTAAAATATCGCGTGACAAAGGGAATTGGTATCGTATGTGAATGGTTCATTCGATCACTAAAGTCATCGTTGAATATGTGGGAGCCATTATGGATCTCCGGATCCCGCTATTGGTTATTGGTCGGAGTGAGTACTCAACCATGTCCGCATAGTTCGCGAACCGTAGGGTGACACACTTAAAGTTGGATGTTGAAATGGTAGAACTTGAATATGGAATGGAGTTCGAATATTTGTTCGGAGTCCCGGATGAGATCACGGACATCACGAGGAGTCCCGAAATGGTCCGGAGAATAAGATTCATATATAGGAAGTCATTTTATGTGAATTAAAATGATCCGGAAGGTTCTATGGAAGGTTCTAGAAGGTTCTAGAAAAGTCCGGAAGAAACCACCAAGGAAGGCGGAGTCCCGGTGGGACTCCACCTCCCATGGCCGGCCAACCCTAAGGGGGAGGAGTCCCAAGTGGACTCCCCAAGGGGGCCGGCCACCCCCTCCCAAGGAAGGTGGAACTCCCACCTCTAGTGGGAGTCCTAGCTTGGGTAGGTTTCATGAGTTATGGAAGGTTTTGGTTTGGGGTCTTATTCGAAGACTTGTAGACCAACTCTTGGGTGTTCCACCTATATAATGAGGGCCAAGGGGAGGGGGCCGGCCACCCCAAGCACCATCAAGGTGGCCGCACCCCTAGTGGCCGGCGCCCCCCTCTCCCAAACCCTAGCGGCCCTCTCTCCTCCACCACATCCCGCACGCTTAGCGAAGCTCCACCGGATTTATCCACCACCACCGACACCACGCCGTCGTGCTGTCGGATTCAAGAGGAGCTACTACTTCCGCTGCCCGCTGGAACGGGAGGTGGACGTCGTCTTCATCAACAACCGAACGTGTGACCGAGTACGGAGGTGCTGCCCGTTCGTGGCGCCGGTGATCAAGATCTTCTACGCGCTTTGCAAGCGGCAAGTGAACGTCTACCGCAGCAACAAGAGCCTCATCTTGTAGGCTTTGGAATCTCTTCAAGGGTGAGACTCGATAAACCCCTCGTTGCTACCGTCTTCTAGATTGCATCTTGGCTTGGATTGCGTGTTCGCGGTAGGAAATTTTTTGTTTTCTATGCAACGTTATCCTTCAAGCACTTGCTGGTGCATCACTTGGTCCTCCTGGATCAGCAGTTGGTCCTCCTGGAGCACTTGCTTCCTCTCTGTTCTCCTGTGAAATAAATAAACATAAGGTACTAAGATAAACATCGACACCTATCCTCGGACTTTTAGATAAACATTGACTCTTATCCTCGAACTTTAAAATAAACATCGACTCTTATCCTCAGACTTCAAGATAAACATCGACACTTATCCTCGGACTCTAACCTAAACCTCGACACTTATCCTCGGAGTCTAACCTAAACCTCGACAGTTATCCTCGGAGTCTAACCTAAACCTCGACACTTATCCTCGTAGTCTAACCTAAACCTCCACACTTAACCTAAACTTGTCAACCAAACTTATGTACAATGGAACATAAATCAAATTTAAATTAGCTAGGTACAAAAAAGGGAACATACCTTCTGCCTATCTGAGATGATGGTGTAGTATCCAAATTTCCCAGCCTCACCACCAAGTGCATATTTGAGCTGTGTTAGACCATGATGTTGTCTCCTCCTTGTCAACCAAACCAAAAGCAATAGGGAATATGTTGTTGTTCTCATCCCTTCCAGTAGCACACATAATTTGTTGTCCAGTGCTAAGCTTGACAAAGCAACCATCTAACCCTGCAGAACAATAGTATAATGTAAGAAAAAATCTACCATTTATAACCTTTACAACATATTTTGATAAAGCTACCATGCAACTCACCAAAGAATGGTCTGCAACCTTTAAGAAACCCTTCAATAGATGCACCAAGATAGTAGAACAACCCATGAAATCTAGGGTTCTTACTAGGATGCTCCAGAAGCATTTTTCTTGTCACAATGCATGTGGAGCCAGGATTTGTATCTATAACCGTCTGCAAATAATCTCTAAGCCTCCTGTACTGCTTAATCTGATCTCCTAGAACAACTTGTAAAGCTTTCTTCTTTGCTCTGTATGCCATCATCTTTTTAACATCTACACCATATTTTTCTTTTGTTGTCTCCATCACTACCTCAACCCCAGTCTTATGATCAATTCTGATGCTAGACTCACAAACCTTAGCAACCCACTTTCCTGTAACTTTGCAGTGCTCACCTGATGTGCCACAAGTGTGTTCAAGGTGACACTTTCTCAGACAGAAGGTTTTTTCATGTTTAATGACTGACCCAATCATGTAAAAAGGACAACCTTCTGTAGAGCACACTGCCATCACTCTGTCTTTGCAATTCATGTGGTACCTGAAGTTTCTAAGCTGTGCAATATGCAGGGTTTGCAGTGCTCTTCTGAATTGGTACACATCAAGGAAACACATCTTCATGCATAAGCCTTGTTCAGGGTGCAATCTACTCTCATTATACCAGACCCTAGGGTCCATCTTCTTGGCCCTGCTCTTTCTTCCCTTTGGCAGAGCCCAGGACATTGTCTCAAAGCCATCATCATCCTCTGGGTCTAAATCACCATCTTGCCCTTCATCCTCAGATGGCAGCCAATCTGCTGGTGTTGTGCTCTATTGGCTGCAATGTGATCTGGTGGTAGGTCCTTTCCTCACTGGCAATTTCTTTTTGGTTACTACAACTGTCTCTTGCAAAAACTCACAGTCACTGTCATCATCAGAGTCTTCTGAATTAGAGAATATGTCTTCAGGTTCCTCATCCTCACATAACTGCTTGCTTCCACCTCTCTTTCTCTTCTTCAAATCAATAAGTTTCTCATTGAGCTCACTTTCTTCATCAGATTCTGTCTCAACTTCATCCTCTTCCATGAAATATCCATCTTGCTCATCATCTGAACACTCTTCCCTGTCTTCTGCAATTTCTTCTTGCTCATCATCTGAATAGCCTTCTACAATTTCTTCTTCCTCATCATTTATACAACCTTCTGCAATTTATCTTTGCTCATCAACATTCTGCTTGCCCTTGTCATCAATATTGCTCTGCTGGGTGCATGATACGTCTCAAACGTATCTATAATTTCTTATGTTCCATGCTAGTTTTATGACAATACTCACATGTTTTATACACACTTTACATCATTATTACGCATTTTCCGGCACTAACCTATTGACAAGATGCTGAAGCGCCAGTTCCTGTTTTGTGCTGTTTTTGGTTTCAGAAATCCTACAAAGGAAATATTCTCGGAATTGCACGAAACAAACGCCCAGGGTCTTATTTTTCCACGGAGCTTCCAGAAGACCGAAGAGGATACGAAGTGGGGCCACGAGGCGCCCTAACCATAGGGCGGCACGGCTAGGGAGGGGCCCACGCCGGCCTCTGGTGTGGGGCCCCTGTGCCTCCACCAACTCTGCCCTTCCGCCCACTTAAACTCTCCGTCGCGAAAACCCTATTACCGAGAGCCACGATACGGAAAAAGTTCCAGAGACGCCGCCGCCAATCCCATCTCGGGGGATTCAGGAGATCGCCTCCGGCACCCTACTGGAGAGGGGAATCATCTCCCGGAGGACTCTACATCATCATGATCGCCTCCGGACTGATATGTGAGTAGTTCATCCTTGGACTATGGGTCCATAGCAGTAGCTAGATGGTTGTCTTCTCCTCTTGTGCTATCATGTTTAGATCTTGTGAGCTGCCTATCATGATCAAGATCATCTATTTGTAATGCTACATGTTGTGTTTGTTGGGATCCGATGAATATGGAATACTATGTCAAGTTGATTATCAATCTATCATATATGTGTTGTTTATGATCTTGCATGCTCTCCGTTGCTAGTAGAGGCTGCGGCCAAGTTGATACTTATGACTCCAAGAGGGAGTATTTATGCTCGATAGTTGGTTCATGCCTCCATTGAATGCGGGACAGTGACATAAAGTTCTAAGGTTGTGGATGTCTTTGTTGCCAGTAGGGATAAAACATCAATGCTTTGTCTAAGGATATTTGTGTTGATTACATCACGCACCATACTTAATGCAATTGTCCATTGTTTGCAACTTAATACTTGGAAGGGGTGCGGATGCTAACCCGAAGGTGGACTTTTTAGGCATAGATGCATGCTTTGGATAGCGGTCTATGTACTTTGTCGTAATGCCCTAAGTAAATCTCATATTAGTCATCATGATATGTATGTGCATTGTTATGCCCTCTCTATTTGTCAATTGCCCAACTGTAATTTGTTCACCCAACATGCTATTTCTTATTGGAGAGACACCACTAGTGAACTATGGACCCCGGTCCATTCTTTTACATCTGAATACAATCTCGCAATCATTGTTCTCTACTGTTCTTCGCAAACAAACATCATTTTCCACACCATACATTTAATCCTTTGTTTACAACAAGCCGGTGAGATTGACAACCTCACTGTTAAGTTGGGGCAAAGTATTTTGATTATGTTGTGCAGGTTCCACGTTGGCGCCAGAATCCCTGGTGTTGCACCGCACTACACTCCTCCACCAACAACCTTCACGTGGCCTTCATCTCCTCATCGGTTCGATAACCTTGGTTTCTTGCCGAGGGAAAACTTGTCTGCTGTACGCATCACACCTTCCTCTTGGGGTTCCCAACGGACGTGTTCTTCATGCGTTATCAAGCTCTTTTTCCAGCGCCGTTGTCGGGGAGATCAAGACACGCTGCAAGGGAGTCTCCCACATCCAATCTCTTTACTTTGTTTTTGTCTTGCTTTACTTTATTTTATTTACTGCTTTGTTTGCTTTCTTCATATCAAAAATACAAAAAAATTAGTTACTTGCATTACTTTATTTACTGTCTTGTTTGCGTTCTCTATATTAAAAAACACAAAAAATTAGTTACTTGCATTTACTTTATTTGCTTTTTGTTATTCCATCATGCTTCCTCCTAAGTTCACTCTGAAAGATATACCGGTAGGGCAAGGGTCTATCATTGGAAGAGATAATATAGAAGAATTTTTCACTCATGTTAGTATGGTTGAAGATTTTGAAGATAGATACTTGGTAAAAGTTGTTCCTACTTATGAAAGTGCTACTGCCTCTTTAGTACACATGTTGGAAACTAGATTTGTTAATCTCAATCCTATAATGCATCACATGTTTCTTACACTCTCTGATATGGAAATGGGAGAAAAGAGAGATTTTGTTTTAGAGGTCCTTCTTAGAGAATTTGGTGATATAGCTAAAAAAGCTAGAAAAGTTTTTATTAAGCATAAGAGGCTTGGCTTTTGTACCGATTTTGCAAAAACACTTGAAAAGATGGATATTGATAGATTAAAGTACACTAATAACGTCAATGGTGAGGGGGAGATTAAAGTACCGATACCTAGTAAGCTCCTAGGGATGCATGAAGCCCTAGAAAATAACTATGCTTGGCTTGTTCCTAAAAATTTGTTTGATGAGAATAGCAAGCCTAAGAGTAACGAAAGAGGAGTTCCTTACATAGACAAGATACAATGCATAGTTGAGAAAACTCCAAACCCCTCTGTTGATGCTTCATCTCATGATAATACTTGATTCACACTTTCTGCGCCTAGCTGAAAGACGTTAAAGAAAAGCGCTTATGGAAGACAACCCATTATTTTACTTCTGCACTTTTGTTTTATATTTGAGTCTTGGAAGTTGTTACTACTGTAGCAACCTCTCCTTATCTTTATTTTATTGCATTGTTGTGCCAAGTAAAGTCTTTGATAGTAAGGTTGATATTAGATTTGGATTACTGCGCAGAAACAGATTTCTTGCTGTCACGAATTTGAGTAGCCCCCTCTGTAGGTAACTCAGAAAAATCTGAAAATTTACGTGTGTGATCCTCAGATATGTACGCAACTTTCATTAAATTTGAGCTTTTTCATCTGAGAAAGTTAAGTGCCCCTAAAAAATTCGTCTTTACGGACTGTTCTGTTTTAACAGATTCTGCCTTTTTATTTCGCATTGCCTCTTTTGCTATGTTGGATGGATTTCTTTGTTCCATTAACTTTCAGTAGCTTTGTGCAATGTCCAGAAGTGTTAAGAATGACTGTGTCACCTCTGAATATGTGAATTTTTGATTATGCACTAACCCTCTAATGAGTTTGTTTTGAGTTTGGTGTGGAGGAAGTTTTTAAGGGTCAAGAGAGGAGGCTGATACAATATGATCAAGAAGAGTAAAAAGTCTAAGCTTGGGGATGCCCCCGTGGTTCATCCATGCATATTTCAAGAAGACTCAAGCATCTAAGCTTGGGGATGCCTGCATCCCCTTCTTCATCGACAACTTATCAGGTCACCTCTAGTGAAACTATATTTTTATTCCGTCACATCTTATGTGCTTTACTTGGAGCGTCTGTATGTTTTTATTTTTGTTTGTTTTTGAATAAAATCGGATCATAGCATTCTTTGTTTGGGAGAGACACATGCTCCGCTCGTTCATATGAACACTGGTGTTCTTAGCTTTACTTTTAATGTTTATGGCGAATGTTGAAACTGCTTCATTCATTGTTATATGGTTGGAAACAGAAAATGCTTCATGTGGTAATTGGTATAATGTCTTGAATAATTTGATAATTGGCAATTATTTTGCTCAATAGATCATGTTTAAGTTCTTGCATCATGTACTTTGCACCTATTAATGAAGAACTACCATAGAGCTTGTTGAAATTTGGTTTGCATGATTGGTCTCTCTAAAGTCTAGATATTTTCTGGTGAAGTGTTTGAACAACAAGGAAGACAGTGTAGAGTCTTATAATGCTTGCAATATGTTCTTATGTAAGTTTTGCTGTACCGGTTCATACTTGTGTTTGCTTCAAACAACCTTGCTAGCCAAAGCCTTGTACTGAGAGGGAATTCTTCTCGTGCATCCAAATCCTTGAGCCAAAAACTATGCCATTTGTGTCCACCATACCTACCTACTATGTGGTATTTCTCTGCCATTCCAAAGTAAATTGCTTGAGTGCTACCTTTAAAATTTCATTCCTTGTCTTTGCAATATATAGCTCATGGGAAAATAGCTTAAAAACTATTGTGGTAAAGAATATGTAGCTTATGTATCTTATTTCTTATAAGTTGCTTGTTGAGCGGTAACCATGTTTCGGGGATGCCATCAACTATTACACCTTTGTTGAATATCATGTGAGTTGCTATGCATGTTCGTCTTGTCCGAAGTAAGGGTGATTTATCATGATCAAATGGTTTGAGTATGCATATTGTTAGAGAAGAACATTGGGCCGCTAACTAAAGCCATGTATCATGGTGGAAGTTTCAGTTTGGACATTAATCCTCAATCTCTTATGAGAATATTATCTTGTTTTGAATGCTTATGCATTAAAGAGGAGTCCATTATCTGTTTTCTATGTTGTCCCGGTATGGATGTCCTTAGTTGAGATTTATCAAAAACGAGAAATCAAATACGATCTATCTCCTTGGACCTTTGTACAGGCGGCATAGAGGTACCCCTTTGTGACACTTGGTTGAAACATATGTTATGCAATGATAATCCATGTAAATCCACAAGCTAATTAGGACAAGGTGCGAGCACTATTGGTATTCTATGCATGAGGCTTGCAACTTATAGGATGTCTTATGCATAACACATATGAATTATTACTACCGTTGACAAAATTGTTTCTATGTTTTCAAAATAAAAAGCTCTAGCACAAAAATAGTAATCCATGCTTCCCTCTGCAAAGGGCCTTTCTTTTACTTTATGTTGAGTCAGTTTACCTACTTCTTTCTATCTTAGTAGCAAACACTTGTGTCAACCGTGTGCATTGATTCCTACATACTTTCTTATTTGCATTCATCATATTACTTTGTGTTGACAATTATCCATGAGATATACATGTTGAAGTTGAAAGCAACTGCTAAAACTTATATCTTCCTTTGTGTTGCTTCAAAACTTTCTACTAAGAATTTATTGCTTTATGAGTTAACTCCTATGCAAGTCTTATTGATGCTTGTCTTGAAAGTACTATTCATGAAAAGTCTTTGTTATATGATTCAGTTGTTTAATCATTGTCTTTACCATTGCTTCGAATCACTTCATTCATCTCATATGCTTTACAATAGTATTGATCAAGATTATGATAGCATGTCACTTCATAAATTATCCTTGTTATCGTTTACCTACTCGAGGGCGAGTAGGAACTAAGCTTGGGGATGCTTGATACGTATCAAACGTATCTATAATTTCTTATGTTCCATGCTAGTTTTATGACAATACTCACATGTTTTATACACACTTTACATCATTATTACGCATTTTCCGGCACTAACCTATTGACAAGATGCCGAAGCGTCAGTTCCTGTTTTGTGCTGTTTTTGGTTTCAGAAATCCTACAAAGAAAATATTCTCGGAATTGGACGAAACAAACGCCCAGGGTCTTAGTTTTCCACGGAGCTTCCAGAAGACCGAAGAGGATACGAAGTGGGGCCACGAGGCGCTCTAACCATAGGGCGGCGCGGCCAGGGAGGGGCCCGCGCCGGCCTATGGTGTGGGTCCCCTGTGCCTCCACCGACTCTGCCCTTCCGCCTACTTAAACTCTCCGTCGCGAAAACCCTATTACCGAGAGCCACGATACGAAAAAAGTTCCAGAGACGCCGCCGCCGCCAATCCCATCTCGGGGGATTCAGGAGATCGCCTCCGGCACCTGCCGGAGAGGGGAATCATCTCCCGGAGGACTCTACATCACCATGATCGCCTCCGGACTGATGTGTGAGTAGTTCATCTTTGGACTATGGGTCCATAGCAGTAGTTAGATGGTTGTCTTCTCCTCTTGTGCTATCATGTTTAGATCTTGTGAGCTGCCTATCATGATCAATATCATCTATTTGTAATGCTACATGTTGTGTTTGTTGGGATCCGATGAATATGGAATACTATGTCAAGTTGATTATCAATCTATCGTATATGTGTTGTTTATGATCTTGCATGCTCTCCGTTGCTAGTAGAGGCTCTGGCCAAGTTGATACTTGTGACTCCAAGAGGGAGTATTTATGCTCGATAGTGGGTTCATGCCTCCATTGAATCCGGGACGAGTGACGTAAAGTTCTAAGGTTGTGGATGTGCTATTGCCACTAGGGATAAAACATCAATGCTTTGTCTAAGGATATTTGTGTTGATTACATTACGCACCATACTTAATGCAATTGTCTGTTGTTTGCAACTTAATACTTGGAAGGGTGCGGATGCTAACCCGATGGTGGACTTTTTAGGCATAGATGCATGCTCGGATAGCGGTCTATGTACTTTGTCGTAATACCCTAAGTAAATCTCATATTAGTCATCATGATATGTATGTGCATTGTTATGCCCTCTCTATTTGTCAATTGCCCAACTGTAATTTGTTCACCCAACATGCTATTTCTTATTGGAGAGACACCACTAGTGAATTGTGGACCCCGGTCCATTCTTTTACATCTGAATATAATCTACTGCAATCATTGTTCTCTACTATTTTTCGCAAACAAACATCCTTTTCCACACCATACATTTAATCCTTTGTTTACAGCAAGCCGGTGAGATTGACAACCTCTCTGTTAAGTTGGGGCAAAGCATTTTGATTGTGTTGTGCAGGTTCCACGTTGGCGCCGGAATCCCTGGTGTTGCGCCGCACTACACTCCTCCACCAACAACCTTCACGTGGCCTTCATCTCCTACTGGTTCGATAACCTTGGTTTCTAACTGAGGGAAAACTTGCTGCTGTACGCATCACACCTTCCTCTTGGGGTTCCCAACGGACGTGTGCTTCACGCGTTATCAGTGCACAGGTAAAGCATAGCTGAATCATTAGTGCACTGAACAATTTCTTCCTGGCTGGGTAGAACCACACCATCATCATCCACTGTGTAAACACCAGGGTCAGCTATTTCTGACATAGGAATTTGCTCTTCTACTACAGGTTTGTTGATGTTTATTGGCAATGAGCTACCTCTCTTAATAACACTGATATTTATGCAACTCTCTTCCTCATATAGCTCAATCATCTGCTCCACCTTACTCATTCCATCCAGTACTTCCATTCCAGCAACCCCTATGTCCTTTTCTTTCACAAAATACATGCAGTCATTGATTCCATATCCCTCTAAATCAATTATAGCTAACAAATTCAGATATGTGATGTCTGATCGGCCTAAATATTGTTCTAAATTGTCCTGTCCATCTAAATTGAACCTTACATCCCAAATTTCGTTATCCAGACTAAATATATTGAGAGGAAGAACAATTAATTCTCTATTTTCCCTAGCACAAATCGGTTACACACTATGTCTGACAGAAAGAACAAAAGATGTGAGAAAGGAAGTACTTACTCGATGCCGCCGAGGAATCCAGTTGTAAAATGGCTGTTGGAGGCAGGGTTCTCCTTCCAAACCTTGGCCACAGCGGTGGCGGCTGCTTTCTCCGGTGAATAAAGCAGCACGGTCGACGGATTTGAGCTCCCGCAGCAATCCACGTCCGCCGCGACCTGGCCTCCCAGATCGGCAACCTCGTCGTCAACTACATCCTCTCTTCCAGCTCCGGCGCTGCCCTCACCATCAATGGCACCGTCTCTTCCAGCTCCGGCGGCGGCAGCTGAGGTGAGGTCGGACGAATCCACCACCGAGTGTAGGCCCCCCGAATGGCTAACTCGCCGTCGCCACCTTCTCCCTCAACGCCACCCTCTCTTCCAGCTCCGGCGCCGCCGACCGGTGAGGTCAGGCCGGACGAATTCGCCGCCGCCATGGCTTTCGTGAGTCAGCAGAAGATGGACAACTGAGGGGGACTGCCTCCAACCCTATCGGAACGGTGGAAGTTAGGGCACATGCCGTGTCGTTAACAGACGCTAACGCCCACCGTCTATGTTGTGCCACATAGACCTGATAGTGGGCCCGATTCGTCAGTTTCGTGATTAAAATCAGTTCGGACGTGAATCAGTGCACCTTGCAACGTGTTAACCGTAGAGTGGTGGTTTTTTGAAACAAATTCGAATAGTGGTTGCTTTCTGAAACGACTGCGTGATATGTGGTGGTTTTTTGTAATTTTCTCGGCTGATTTGCGCTCGTCTCTAGCACCATGAGATCATCCCTAGTGACCAGGCCCGACGCAAGATCAAAAAAGGCCCTATGCACAAGCAATAGAGAAAATTTCTGATATTTAATTTAATTAAAATTTAATCATTTACCATAATCTCTGCGTGACCCGGCCGGAGTGAGTCAATGCGTACGAAATTTCCGCGTGACCCGGCCGGAGTGAGTCAATGCGTTTTCCTGTCTTTATCGATGTGTCCGTACAGGTGAGCTGATTTTGATTGGATTTCTTTTCTTTCCAAACCGTGAGCTGCACCTGCACTTGTATTAGTATACGTATTAACATATACCTAAGAACACTAGTGTTGCAACAGGCGAACTTTCACCAAGTCCTGTCCTTGCTGCACGTATATGAACGATCGAAAATTACACATCAGATACTTCGTGCCAGAAATGAAGAACTAGCTCGACAAATTCACTACTGCGCGCCCTTTCCTTAAAAAAAACTGTATTTGGAAATGCATTAACAATGAATACCATTCTGTGTGTCACTGTAATTTCAGCATCTAATTTATTGATATCTGTTGAGAAAGTCTGCCGTTTTATCATTTGGTTGTGGCACACCAGCCTGAAAGTTTTGGTTTTGTGTGTTCCCTATCATACATATTTATTTCATGGGTAAACTCCTTACACAAGATGCTTATCGAATGGTAGAATGTGTGTGCCTTTCAGCATATTAGTATTAATTCATATGTATATATCAACCCAGTTTTCAGCAAACTTGTGTCTCGTGCATTGACCTGATAGAAGGAAAAAATGACGTACAAGACCACGGGTTGACATCCGTTACGGACACGATTACACTAGCCAAACCAAATGGTGAACATACAACTCAAACTACTGATTCTAATGTTCTAGAATATTCCATCAAAACATAATGTTTCAGAATATAATCTCGAAGTATCGCACAAGGAGAGGCAGTCGACAATGGTGTGCGGCCATGGCATCAGGCCCGAGCGGGCAGGAGTGCCAACTGTGCAGCCGCACAGGGCCCAGTTTTTTTTGGGGCCCCAAATTTTGGTATAGACCTACATTGATTCAGCTAAAAAAAAAAATCAAACTGTACCGTAACAACTCGGAATTGGAACAAGGCCTGATTGAAGCGTGTCTCCCGTCAGGCCGTCACGGGAATCGATCGGAGAGAGTCAGAGAGCCAGCGCGATAGACGGGATTTGGGTCGATTGGCTCCCTCAACGAAGCGACGAGACTTCTGCCGTTGCGCTTCAGGGCATCTCCAGCGGCAAAGTGGCCCCGCTGGAGCCACCCCCACACACGAATGGACGCGCGGACGTAAACGATCATTTCAGCGTCCGCGGCGCGACGTAAACGGACGCGCGCGGACAATAAAATGCGTCGCGCCGCTGGAGATGCCCTCACTGCGCCTTTCGTCGGCTATGTTGCACAGATACGCTCATACGTATCAACTGTTTTTCCATCTTTAAAAAAATAAACTAAATCGTTATTTCAGAGTTAGGTGGAGCAGCGACAAAGAGAGTGCTGGAGTTGTCAAGCTATTATGCAAACAACCTTTAGGTACTTCTATACTCCTATATAGTAGTTTTTCTTGTAAAAAATAGTAATTTGCATATATGTTATTATATATAAACATATCTCTGTATCCGTGCTCTTGAAAAATTGACGTATGCGGTATTCGTATCAGTATCGCCGTATCTGACCTATCTTGATCGCCGGCTTGCTACCTCTTTCCGTGGCACTTTTGTTGTTCTGCGAGTCTTCCTCGGTTCCTCCGATTGATCTTTTGTTGATCGTCAACAGTTGCGGCATCTCTCCTCTTGCATGCATCTTTCTTGCTTTTTTGCTTCTTTTTTTCCCTACTAGTTCCCTAGACGGTACTAGCCTAGGGGTTCTCCAATCCCAATTCCTAAATTTATTTAATTGTGTTGTACTTCTATTCATCTCTTTTATAGAAGATTGATTGTGAGAATATTTTTGAAGATTTCATTTCGAAGATTGAAGATACTCTGATTTTATAATTATTGAATAGTCAAAATTTTCGAATACCATAGGGCCCTGTTTTAAAGTTTCGCATAGGGCCCCGGATTTTGCCGGCTCGGCCCTGATGGCATGTACTTTTTCTTCCGAGACACAGACTGGTCCAAGATGTAGTTTGCAGTTTTTATGCTTCTGTCTGGGAGATGGTAGGCCTCAATATCATTATATGTTCTCTCGTGTAAATCAAAGCTCAAGTAGATTGTGTCACTAATAATGCAGCGGGAAACCTGCTGGGACACAAAGAAAGAGAAACCATTGCCCATGAACATGGCCCGTCCATCGAAGCTGTCGACAGTGAATAGAGCCCTCTTGTCCAAATCTAGGCGATACACATCGTATCTCCTCCTCGAGTCACCGGGACGTGTACGGTGCACCAACATCAACTCTCCGTCATTGTCCACGAGGTGGACACTATCGCTCAACATGTTAACTTTGTTATGCAATTTGGCAACAATCTCCGGTGGTTGTGGTGGCCCATCTGCGCTTGTCTTCAACACCATCAAATTACTCTCGCTGATGTGGTAAAAGTTGCCTAAGAACATCATGGTAGGTTCATTGTCTGAACTGGTGTACTTCACCATCATCCAACTCTCATCCCCAGGCTTGGCAATGCCTACGATGCGGAACTCAGGGATGCATACCACAAACGATTTAGAATCACTTGTAGTCCCAGAGCCATACCCTGTAAAATTGCCATTCCTAAAGAAGTAGGAGCACCAATCGGGATGTATCAACGTGTTCAATGGTGGGAGCTCAGCAAGGTGTCGTGTAAACGGATTCAATAGTTGAATGCGGGTGCAATTGTGGATCACAAGGAGGAGGCCCTCAGGGGTGGGCTCGAGCCTATGATCCTGGAGCTCCGGGAACTCCAACATTATGCACTCGCCGGTAGAGACATTTATGAAGCGGCGACTGAGGGGACTAGAGATTTGCTCCCGCAGCATGATCCAGTGCCGTGGGTGGAAGCGGCGGTCTAGGGTACTGTGCCCATGAGGGTCCATGGTGCACCGCCGCCACAGGCGACAAACGGCGCGGAGGCGGATATAGTCAACCACGTCGCTGGCAAGGACGAGGTCGGCGATCAACCCGGCCGGCCCATCGGAGAGTTTCGCCCAATCTCTCCTACAATAACCAGGCAACACAGATCAGAATACTGGATGGAATCAAGCTAAAAATATGGGGAAAATTTAGTGGAAATAGGCCAAACAGATGCACGCACCACTCAGATAGAGCCATGGGGATGACGTGCTCGCCGAGATGGTCTCGTCGTCGTCGTAAGGGCGGTGTCACAAGCTCGCGGTCGCAGTCGCAGGTGACAGCTCCTTCGATCTATCTGAAACTCGTACTCGATCTATAATATGTCGAGGGCAATCCTTTTCCGGAAAGAGTACTCTGTACCTGTACTGAATTTACACGAGTTTGTTTCGCCAAAAAAAATATTACGAGTTTGAGTTCAACACGAATAATCAATTTTTGGGAGGGAGATGTGGGACGCCGTGGTGGCGCGCACGTATGATGTCGACACGCGCAGCGTTGCCCGGCAGCTGTTCGTCCGCTTCATCCGGGGACGTCCAGCCGCTCCAGGAGCAGATCGCGCACGCGCGTGGAAGGGAATCAAGAATTTGGTCCCCAGAAAAAACGTATTAACCCTAGCGTACATGTATCTTCATCCGGAGCGGCCGAACGACGGATCAAAAATTTCTGAAGCGATCGATCTATTCCTACGCCCTCAGCAGTTTATCATCAGCAAGCTCTGATGGAGTTGAGATCAGGGCGGCGCCTGCGTTCCTCCCAGCAGTTAGGCAGCCCAGGAGGCGGCGGGCCGGATCGCATCAGCGCCCTCTCCGACGACATGCTTCTCCTCATCGTCGGCCGAATCGGATGCGCCGTCGACGCCGTGCGCACCACCGTCCTGTCCCGTCGGTGGCGCGGCATCTTCGCCCTCCACTGGGCCACCGTGAGCGAGATCGTCTTCCGCGACGTCGCCTTCTCGTCGCTCGAAGCGGCGCTCGGCCGCGTCTGTCTCTGCCACCCTTCTACCGTTGTCTATTGCCTCCGGACCCGCGTCCACGGCACCTGCATCCCCGACGAGCGCACGCACAACTCGCTTCTACGCGCCGCCTCACGGCTCCAGGCTAGGGAGTTCAGCGCCAGCCTCTCCTCACACGCAGGCACAGGCCTCTGCGAAGGCTCCACCTTTGTAGGCGGGTGCTTCCACAACCAGCTGCCCAGCTCTGTCCGCGCCACATGCCATGTTTATCTTAGACCTGCTGAGTATGTGTTCGGTATGCATGATTAGGATATGATCCTAGATGAAATAATGATAATACTACTTTCTTTGTGCAATTTGTATAGATACACATCTATCTAGAAGCGTTTTAGTGTATAGATATATGCGAATCTAAACAAATCTATGACATCTAATTTAAAATAAATAGAGTATAATTATTCAAAAGTTTATCAAAACCTAAGGGCAAGCTTACATTCATGTGCATGTTCATGTATACATAACCTTGGCTTAGCCACAGCAGTTAAAAACATAACCTTCCCTATACTGTTCTTATTATGCACTGTCCGATATGGGGTAGCTCTCCAGGGACTAGATAGTACACATTGTTTTTCTGTGTCAAGTCAAACCATTTTTCATCGATATGGACAAAATTGTCCATTTCCTTGAAGAAAACACTCATTTCTGTCATTGTGCACTCTTGGAGCATACACATACAGAACTTAAGTCTTTCAATTCTGTTAGCTGGCTTTAGAGCTGGCTTCAAAGTATTTGAGCAGCGGTTTAGTTCACCCCATTCTAACCTTCTGTGCAAAGTTGTTCGGCTAACATTGAGTTCTCTTGCTAGAGCTCTGACTGTTTTTCTTCTATTCAATGGGATTGAGGTTACCCTGGAGAGCTCAAGATCTTTTCTCTTTCGTCCAACTCTGCCTTTTTTCTTCGATGAAACATCTACTTCTTGCCCTGCTGCAATTTGTTGTCGTGCTTCTTTCCAGATTTTTTCAACTGTACTTAGACTTGTCTTTAATAGACCAGCAACAAGCTCCTTGTCTTTTTTATCCACCTTTCCATCTCTGTTATGTATAAATTGCAATGCAAAGTAAGCTCCAAATCTTGCTTGGTCTGATAGGTCTTTTCCAGATGGCTGCCCAACACCTCCTGCATCATTGACTACATGGCCATTATCTTCTTCGAGCACTTCCACTTCAACCATGATGGAACTGCATGACAAGAAAAACAGATAAGTACTCTACACTTAAGCATTTTCGCTCATGTTTTGTTTATTTTCCTGGTACTCCATTTCAAATTATAAGTTGAGATGCTTGGAGCTAACCTGCTGGAACTGGAGCTGGCAGGTGTTGAAGAAGATATCGTAGAAACTGAAGCTTGGGGCCAATCTGAGGCAGGTGGCAGTGCTGGTGCCGCTCCGGCAGCATGGCAAGCTGGGGCCAGGCGAGGTGATCTACGGCAGGCGGAGGCAGGTGGCGGAGCTGTCGCTCCGGCAGCTCGGCGAGCTGGAGCAAGCGGAGGTGGTTGGCGGAGCAACCACTCTGAGGCAGGTGGCAGAGCTGCTGCCGCTCCGGCAGCAAGGCGAGGTGATTTGCGGCGGGCGGAGGCAGGTGGCGGAGCTGCTGCTTCGGCAACGCGGTGAGCTGGAGCAAGCGGAGGTGGTTGGCGAAGCCACCACTCTGAGGCAGGTGGCATAGCTGCTGCTGCTCCGGCAGCATCTCGAGCTGGAACTTGGCGGGGTGATCTGCGGCAGGCGGAGGAAAGTGGCGGAGGTGCTGCTCCGGCAGCGTGCTGAGGCCGAGGTCCGGCGAGCTCGGATCAATGGCGAGCTGGGCGCCATATTGGACGGATCGCAGGCGCTGGCGATCTTGGCGAGCTGGACGGAGGCGCTGGATCGATCCAGCGAGCGGAGGAGGTGCGCTTCAGCTAGCGAGCGGGCGAGGTGTGCTGGATCGATCCCAGCTAGCGAGCGGAGGAGGTGCTGGATCGATCCCAGCTAGCGGTGGCGCTGGATCGATCCCAGCAGCTGGGATCCATCAGCGAGCGGGAGGTTCTGGGTACCGAGCGGGATGGATCTGGATCTGAGCGGACATGTGAATTGAGTTGTAAAGATTTCAAATATTTAGGACGAAAATGTAATTTACCTTTTCTGAAACGTTTTCCCCTTGCTGAGTTAATTAAATAGGGACGGAGGGAGTAGTTAGCATGTTTGGTAGTCGTGTCTTGAAGGTGGTATGACTCAATTCTTTGGTCAGCTCTCTCATCGAACTCGTAGCTTAGGTAGATAGTGTGATCTCTAATGGAGGGGAAAGCTGATGTGGACAGAGAAAAAGAACAACGCATGCCCAGAAACAATGCGCGCCCTTTGAAGCTTGTGACCGGGTATAGGGTCTTGTTCTTCAAATCGAGGCGATACACCTCATACCTCATCATGAAGCCACGTGGAAAACGGTGCACGAGCATGAGTTCCGCACCGTTGTCTACGAGGTGCATGGTACCGGTCCTATGACGAGTGATAGTAGGCAGTTGGGCAGCCACCTCGAACTCGAACCGTGGCGCGCCGGTCTCGAGCGCCATGATATTTTTCTTGGTGACACGGTAGAAACGACCCGAGAACATCAGTGGAGTTGCATCTCTCTCACTGTCATACCGAAACCGAATCACCTTCCACTGTTCGTCGCCGGGCTTTGCGATGCCTAGGATGCCGTGCCTGGCGAAACAAAACACGAACGATGTGGAGTCGCTAGCAACGCCGGAGCCCCATGCTATGTTAGACGGGAGTATCTTGGAGTTGACATCATAAAAGGTGTAAAGCCCGCACGCAGATAGCAGCGTGGTCGCGGGCGGGAGCTCGACGAGGTGGCGCGTGAGCGGATTGAGAAGTCGAACGTGGGTAGCCTTGTGGAGCAGGAGGAGGCCCTCGGGGGTGGGCGCGAGAGTGTCGTGGATGCGAAGCTCCGGGAGATCCACCTTTATGCACTGGCCAGTGGAGATGTTGAGGAAGCGGCGGCGGTGGCGAGGCATGAGGTTCTCCTGCAGCATGATCCAGTGCCGAGGGTAGAACCGGCGGTCGCCGTACCTGCGTGGGTCGGCGCAGCACTGGCGCCACGGGCTGCAAACGGCGCGGAAGCGGATGTAGTCGGCCACGTCGCCGGCGAGGAGGCGCTCGGCGATCAGCCCCGCCGGCCCGTCGGAGAGACTCGCCCAGTCCCTCAGATGACAGCACGGATCAGAAGACCGGATCGACCAGCACCGGCCGTGTTGTCGGGCTTCTGTGTCCGCCATTCGGAGCGCGCGCGGCGCGCCAGTCGGCAACTAACCGGATGTAGGATCTGGTGATCGCCGTAGGAGAAGGAGAGTTCGCGGTTGAATTGTTAGCTGATTTGGATTGATCAGTTTCCAAAGTCGTTAGCGATTTCCTAGTTATACGTAGGTATAGGTTAGAGTCTCTGTCCTTTACATGTGCGTACATATATATATACATACCCAACGTTTTGTTCCGTAGCAGATGGTGAGAAGAAATCCAAATCATTGCCGATGGATATATATATATGGATGTCGTCGTCGGCCGCCACGCCCGCGCTGCCTCGATCTGCTCCCCGTCGCGCCGCCTCCGCTAGCTGGAAGGAGTCGATCGATGCTGCTCCGCGCACGTGATGTCCGCTGCCTTAATTTGGTCATCGTTTCGTACGCCCGCGCGCTACCTCCGCCCCGCGATGACGGGGACAAAGTCTATTTTAAACCCTGAATTCGTAGATGCTCGGCGAAATGAACCCTCAACAGTGTTCTCCTAGGATTATGGTCTGCGAGGCATTTCTGGGTTTGATGAGTAGGAAAAAGGTTGGATTTAAACCTTTGGACAAATTGTCGGTTATGTTCCTAAAGCATACTGCCTGCACAGATAGCACCCTATTGTTCTGGTCGAGTAAGATTGTGTGAGTATAATACTTTAAGCTTGTGTGAGTATAACTAGAATTGTTTCTTCAGATTAAGCAAGCCTTTAGTTAATTGTTTCGACTTTCTAGCACTTGTGAATGTTTTGATGTTCCTGTCAATATGATCCTTCTTTGGTGTGGGAACAACCATGGATCCAACTTTGACTCATGCTGGTTGGTCAGGTTCGAGGAGAAATTGGGTCGCTTCCTGATGTATTTGTTGAGCTTGAGATTTGTCAATTTTTTTTGTTTATAGATGTTACCCAATCAGTGTTAACTGTGAAATGACATTCTTGGACATTGTTTTGCAGATGAACTTCTTCCTTCTTAGATGGTTGTTGGATGTGAGGTCTCCAACCTCACCAATGGCGAGATCCTGATGGTTAACATCAAGTCCATGTCCACCGACGCCTGTGTGGTTGCTGTTAATAATAGTGGTGCCAAACTTCAGCCGACGGCGTCTGTCTACACAAGCAAAAGGCGAGAAGGTTTCCTTGATCCGCGGTGTCGGGAAGCTTCTTTGACGCCTTATCGGATCGGGCCAGATGTATGTTGCCGCGACGCTTGGAGTAGAAATAAAAGTTTATGAAGGGAGAGAAAAATAGTGTGAAAAGGGCAGAGAGTTCCTATGTACATAGTTGGAGGGGAAAACATGAGTCTAAAAGTGTGGGTTATTTAGCATGCCATTTTACATGCCATGTTACATTGGATGTGTTAGTAAGCCAGGAACCTATTACAATTTGGTTGAAGTTTACCTGATTGTCTTGCTCATCATCATTGATTGATTGCATCATGTCTTTGGTAAACTTGCCTTGCTCGTCCAGATATGCTCTTTCTTGGAACTGGCATGCTCAATATTGCTCTCTGTATAAGGTCGGTTTGCACATTTTCAGTCAGTTTCAAGCACGTAGAATTTCTAGTATTGATTGACGGATGCGTACTGCATTCAGTTCATTCTTATACAAGGGAAACGCAATATGTTTTGGTGATGTTTTGTCAATTTGTTTGGTTTACCAACGCTAGTCCTGGTACTTCCAAGCCAAGAAACAACATCTAAATTTAGAATTAATATTAAGAATCTATATTATTCGGAACTCGCGAATACAAATTTGAATTCAAGGATAAATTTACTTGGAAGGGATTTAATGGAGAAAGGAAAGGAAAGAAAGAGATGAATAATCTAGATAGGTCATCCGTGCTAAGTTTCTACACGCAACGGATCTGCGCCAGGGCAGCTCGGATGCCATGCTAGCAATTGTGTTCATTTGGTTTTCCAAGACAGACCCATCTGAGTAGTCCATCATTCTATCTGTTGCTTCCAAGGCTTTAAAAGGATCTAGACCAGCGCTAGCTACCTCTTGGTTGCGTTCCTTTGTTTCCCGAGACAGTCATTGATCCACGCGACCTCCCATTTCATGTTTGTGAAATGAGTGTTTGAGAGTTATTGATACTATTTTCCTGAAGCTGACAGAACGACCTCCTATGTTGTAGTTGGATGGGCACTCCATCTAATACTATTTTCCTATGTAGTAGTAGTAGTAGTGTTTATCTCAGCTGGAAGCTAGTGTGTAAACATTGCATCTAATACAGAGAGCATCAGTAATGATTACCATGCAGAATAGGGAGAGGCAAGCCGCACTAGTGATAATTACCATGCAGAATGACCCGGCCGCTGCTTGGATGCCATGCCATCACCTAATCAAGATGCATTAATCAAGATGCCATCCCATTGCTCCACCCAACCGTCGCTGCTCCTAACAAGGGGAAACGATTAGAACCAAAATTGCCTCCAATCTTGTCTTCTTTCCCGCCATACAACTCCCTCCATCCCATCAAAATTCAAACCTCAAACCTTGGCGTTCCTTCTATAAATACGAGGAGGGGAGAAGCCAGCCGCGTGCGGCTTGCCGCGACCGACCGACTTAGACTTTGATCTTTGTCGAGGAGAGGAGAGCGAGGCGACGGCGCTCCGTTATTCTCTTGGTCCAGCTTATCGATGTCTGGCTCACCACGGCCGTCCGTCCAAGTGCAAGGAGATGGAGAGGAAGATGCTGCCTAACAGCGGGAACGAGGGAGGGAGGAGGGTGATCGATGTCCAGGAGTAGTGCTAGTCGTGGACGCCGGTACTGGGTCAAGCCGGCCAGCAGCAGGTACATGCATGCCTTGTTCTGCGTCGTGGTGATCTTCTTGATCCATTAATATTGTTCTTGTCATGGCGTGCTCCTATCATTCTGCCTTGCTTCTTCTTTTCGCTCACGCTGACGCACGCGCGGGCGCCGCGTTTGTGCATTCTTGTTTTGTTGAACGATTAGAGCTAAGATGGTCTGCCGGGACGGATTCAACTGAGGTACTCCGTACAAAAGAAAGCATGCAACGATCGATCGCCCTTTTATCTGTCTGGAAGTCAGAAGGTGATACCAAACTAAGCAAGCATGGATTATTATTCTGCCTTCTTTTCACTCACGCACGCACGAACGCGCGCCGCCTTTGTGTATTCTTGTATTGTTGAACGATTAGCGCTAGATGGTCGATCTGCCCGGACGGATTCAACTAAGATACTCCGTACAAAAGAAAGCATGCACGCAACGATCGATCACCCTTTTAGCTAGCTAGCCTAGAACTAAGAAGTACAGTAGTAGATACCAAACTAAGCAAGCATGGATCAATATGCATGTGCCGCTGGAAACAGCCTGGCAGCAGCAGGCGGTCGAGCGTAGGAAAGCCACACGTATTTGGTGTAGCGCTGCCAGAGGAGGCGGTGCAATTTTTCGGAGGAAGATGTGGGACTCCGTGGCGCGCAAGTATGATGTCGACACGCGCAGCGTCGCCCGGTAGCCGTTCGTCCGCTTCATCCGGCCAATTTTTCGGAGGAAGATGTGGGAATCAAGAATTTGGTCCCCAGAAAAATTGCATTGACCGTAGCGTACATGTATCGACGTCCGGAGCGGCCGAACGGCGGATCAAGAATTTCTGAACCGATCGATCTATTCCTACGCCCTCAGCAGTTTATCATATCATCGGCAAGCTCCGATGGAGTTGAGATCAGGTCGACGCCTGCGTTCCTCCCAGCAGTTACGCAGCCCAGGCGGCGGCGGCGGCGGGCCGGATCGCATCAGCGCCCTCCCCGACGACATGCTTCTCCTCATCGTCGGCCGAATCGGATGCGCCGTCGACGCCGTGCGCACCACCGTCCTGTCCCGCCGGTGGCGCGGCATCTTCGCCCTTCACTGGGCCACCGTGAGCGAGATCGTCTTCCGCGACGTCGCCTTCTCGTCGCTCGAAGCGGCGCTCGGCCGAGTCTGTCTCTGCCACCCTTCTACCGCTGTATACTACCTCCGGACCCGCGTCCACGGCACCTGCATCCCCGATGAACGCACGCACAACTCGCTTCTACGCGCCGCCTCACGGCTCCAGGCTAGGGGGTTCAGCGTCAGCCTCTCCTCACACGCGGGCACAGGCCTCTGCGAAGGCTCCACCTTTGTAGGCGGGTGCTTCCACAACCAGCTGCCCAGCTCTGTCCGCGCCACATGCTATGTTTATCTTCGACCCGGTGAGTATGTGTTTGGTATGCATGATTAGGATATGATCCTAGATGAAATAATGATAATACTACTTTCTTTGTGCAATTTGTATAGATACGCATCTATCTAGACGCGTTTTAGTGTATAGATATATGTGAATCTAAACAAATCTATGACATCTAGTTTAAAATAAATAGAGTATAATTATTCAAAAGTTTATCAAACCTAAGGGCAAGCTTACATTCATGTGCATGTTCATGTTCATGTTCATGTTCAGGGTAGTTGGCATGTCAACTCTTCCTTTGGTTGTGCATGTGTCTCCGTTTATTTGCTAATTCAACACATCTAATTTGTGTGAACACACCCTCATATTTATTTTATACAAATATAAGCTAAATTTTGGAGTGGATGATGGAGAAAAGAAAAAGAAAAATTTCCAGATTTTATAGGCGTTCATGTTTGCTATCAAATTGTTCTGTCCCTAGGGAATTATGTGCATCAATTAGTCTATCTTGCATTTAATGTGGTGTTGTACTTGCCGGCTCCTGTAAGAACAATACATTTGCACGCTTTGATACTGACGTGAGCATGCATGTTTCAATTTGCTTCCTTTTCAGGGTTAATACATGGCGGCCAAAATTGTCCGTCGACATGATTTTTCATGCTCATCGATGAGGTCATCCTTTCTCATGTCCTCCTAAGTGGATCCACATATTGTTCTCTGGTTTGGGGATTTTGCCTAGTTGCTAGAACCATAAAAATGAGCTGTTGTTGTCTGGCTTTGCACTGCAGCTGTAGGCTATGAGTTCTCACTCCTAGTATTATTGTTTAATTGTAAAAGTTTGTTTTTCCGAATCCATGAGTAATGTGCTTCAAGTGATCATGTTAAGCCTATTATGTCTACTAGTGGTTGGGGCGCCCCATGGGGCGCCTCTTCACTGGTCGTGTACGATCCAATTGTGACCAAATGTTGTACACACCATGTTGATGTTGCCTAAATTTTTCGCTCATGCTGTTATGTGCTTGGTGTGCCAATTCGCCGCCGTAGAGTTCCGCCGGCCACATGGGCGCTCTCATCATGATATTTATCTCTCTCCCGTTTTCTCTACATTCAAGTACATCTTGCTCGTGGACGGCACAAAACCGACATCGACCTCTTCTGAACTTGATCAATCTTTGCATCCAATCTGAACATCGTGATGGCTTATGTACTGTACTTGTCCGTCAAGTTGGTTGTAATTCAATCTCTTGTGACAAACATACATGCCTTGGTAATAGGCAAAGTGTTCAGAGGTCACATTTCCAAAAGATATTCACTGCTATTGAGCCAATTTCCATAGAATATATCAGCTAAACATAAGAGTTATATTACACGTTTCACAAAAAAAGGAGTTGTATTACATGCCTCTCCTGGTAATGGTAATGCCAGTGTGAGGCTATTAGGCTCCATAGCAACGGTGTCTTCTGCTTTGCCTCCATCTATGGAATCGACTACAAAGACACATGGATAGGTGCACCTTCCAGGGACAGTCCTTAAGTGCTGAAAAGTAGAGCCCCACAGATCTTGTGATTCAGTACACTCTGTGACAATATTCAGTCTAGCTAGCATGAGACAGAGCATAAATCTGTAGGAAATTTTTACCACTATGGGAGCCTTCTTGTCTGGAAGATGACAAGGTAGCAGTATCAATAAAGCAGCAATTTTATGTACATGGAAAAATTATAGCCCAACAACATATCCATGTAGCCCAACTGCAAGGATGCTGAGCAACTGCAGGTAAAAGTGGCACACTTGAAAAACATAGAACCCATCACATAATTAAAGCTAAATATCTAGGATAAAATCCAGAAGTATTGCACAAAGAGAGACAATCAACCAGACTATGTGGCGACGGTACAACCCTATGCGGCCAGGCCAAGGATCTAGCTAAGATGTAGTTAGCATGTTTGGTAGTCGTGTCTTCAAGGTGGTATGACTCAATTCTTTGATCAGCTCTCTCATCGAACTCGTAGCTTAGGTAGATAGTGTGATCTCTAATGGAGGGGAAAGCTGATGTGGACAGAGAAAAAGAACAGAAACAATGGCCGCCCTTTGAAGCTTGTGACCGGGTATAGGGTCTTCTTCTTCAAATCGAGGCGATACACCTCATACCTCATCATGAAGCCACGTGGAAAACGGTGCACGAGCATGAGTTCCCCACCATTGTCTACGAGGTGCATGGTACCGGTCCTCTGACGAGTGATAGTAGGAAGTTGGGCAGCCACCTCGAACTCGAACCGTGATGCGCCGGTCTCGAGCGCCATGATATTTTTCTTGGTGACACGGTAGAAATGACCCGAGAACATCAGTGGAGTTGCATCTCTCTCACTGTCATACCGAAACCGAATCACCTTCCACTGTTCGTCGCCGGGCTTTGCGATGCCTAGGATGCCGTGCCTGGCGAAACAAAACACGAACGATGTGGAGTCGCTAGCAACGCCGGAGCCCCATGCTATGTTAGACGGGAGTATATCGGAGTTGGCATCGTAATAAAAGGTGTAAAGCCCGCACGCAGATAGCAGCGTTGTCACGGGAGGGAGCTGGACGAGGTGGCGCGTGAGCGGATTGAGAAGTCGAACGTGGGTAGCCTTGTGGAGCAGGAGGAGGCCCTCGGGGGTGGGCGCGAGAGTGTCGTGGATGCGAAGCTCCGGGAGATCCACTTTTATGCACTCGCCAGTGGCGATGTTGAGAAAGCGGCGACGGTGGCGAGGCATGAGGTTCTCCTGCAGCATGATCCAGTGCCCAGGGTAGAACCGGCGGTCGCCGTACCTGCGTGGGTCGGCGCAGCACTGGCGCCACGGGCTGCAAACGGCGCGGAAGCGGATGTAGTCGGCCACGTCGCCGGCGAGAACGCGCTCGGCGATTAGCCCCGCCGGCCCGTCGGAAAGATTCGCCCAGTCCCTTAGATGACAGCACGGATCAGAACACTGGAGCGAGCAGCGGCGGCGCCGGTTGGACCGGCCGTGGTGTCGGGCTTCTTTCTCCGCCGCCATACGAGCGCGCGCGCGGGGCAAAGCCGGCAACCAAGCGGATGTAGGATCTGATGATCGCCGTACGATCGAGAAGGAGAGTTGACGGTTGTTGGCTGATTTGGATTGATCGGTTTCCAAAGTCGTTAGCGATTTCGTAGGTATACTTAGGTATAGGTTAGAGTCCCCTGTCCTTTACGTGTGCGTGCGTACATATATGCACATGCCCAACGTTTTGTTCCGTAGCAGATGGTGAGAAGAAATCCAAATCATTGCCGATCGATATCGATGTCGTCGCCGGCCGCCACGCCCGCGCTGCCTCTGCTCCGTGTTGTTTCTGGTCCTGGTTTCGTAGGTGGGTCGTCACGTATGTATGCGCGATGAGAAACCGATGGATGGATCGCGTGTACCGTTGCTCGCGAATTAATGCATGCTGCGTCCAATTGATTTAATTTAAATAATGCAGAAAATCCCCGCTCGCTCGTGCGAACGTCTTCTTTGCATCTTGTGCGTGCGTGTCAGGCCGGCGAGAGAAAGCGACCGGCTCTACTTCCCATCGATCACTACTCAATTAAATGCATGCTAGCGCGGTCAGTTCCTTGGCCTCCTCTTTTTTCTTTTTTCTTTCCTCATGCTCACGCTCACGTCGATCTTTCCATCCTTCCCTTTCGCGCGGTGCGTGTGTGACCCGACCCGACCCGTCGACAAATAGACGAGTCCGTAGCGACCGAATAAGCTAGTCCTGTTCCAACAAAAATAAATTCTTATAGTATCAAATTAACAAGCGGCCGTTCCGTTCCAGGTACGTGTGTGTGACCCGGAATAAAAGTCGGTACCGCTAGTTCACGTTTGTTTCCTTCAATAAAAAAAATCTAAATTATAACCACATGTGCGGGCGCGGCCACAGCTCCATTAATTTCCTCGCATTACATTTCTCACGATTTCTAAGTAAAAACATACTAGGTACCCCACCTACATGCTCCCTCCGTTCTCATTACTCTACATTCTAGAAAAAATCAAATCAATTAGTACTGCATTTATTAGTACTACTTGAATTGGTAAACATCTAATCCAAGTTACATTGGAAAATAGCTAGTGACATCCAATAGATAAAAGAGGAACACTTTGTTTTTTTTTCCGTATTTTTTTGACTAAAAGCTAGAATGTAGAGTATTTCATGTGCCGAGACACTGCATCGCACATGGTCATCCTGCCGACATATGATGGGGTTCGCCAGCGGCAGCGTTTCACTCTCCGTGATATCCCTCACCGGTGGCCGTTGGGCGCGAGCGGATGGATGTAGGTGACATCAGTTACATGCTAGGGGTTGCGGGCAGTGACGCCTCGAACGTAAGGTTTACTACTTGGTCTGCACGTAGTCCAGTAGTAGTATAGAACGCCGCTCTCCAACAAATTGCTAACATTGAATTCTAGACGACGTGTTTCATACTTCAGACATACTTTACGAAAAAAGGGAAACTCGGTTGAAAGTTCTTTCCAATCGAAGTTGAAATTTAGTGCCCATGCAATTTTAAGAGAAAGGACGGCTCATGGCAACGCGGGACGCTCACCATCTATCATGCAAAGAGGGCGTATTGGACAATCCTGTTAAAACCCGTTGTTTCCACCCAAATGATTGATCTATAAATTTTACATATCAATGACCGACTGCTATGCTACCCCATGGAATTCATCGTCGGATCCACGTGAGTCAACTCGATCAGAGCATAATGCAAGAACCTACTTGCCGCTGACTTTTGTGGAACACGATCTGAACCGCCTACATCAAACCCATCCACGGCCCTCGCTCTTCTCCCGATAACACAACCACAGATAGCACAACACTTTTAATTAGAGTTCCGACGCATGTCTCCTCGATCCTCCATCTTCTCCACTCACCAACCGCCACCATCGATGCTAGTCCACCCTAGCATATCTGCTCACTGTCCATTCACCCCCACCCCACCCACTAGATATGTCCTCTCACCTTCCATCCCCCAACCCACTTTCTCCCGACCTCCTTCTCGCGTCTCGCTGCCTCTCTCCAGATCGACCGCTGCCCTTCGTACGACCAGTGGCAGCGCCCCCTTCCACCAGTGTCGCGACGATGAGGCTGAGAAGATGCACCGTCGTGGACCTCGTCGTGCGCCATCTCACTCGAGCAGCGGATGAATGTAGCACAGCCCGGGACAGGGCCGATGGGGAGGGAGCAGACAACCACACATCCGTCAAACTCGGGGCACCATGCTTCATGGTGTAGGCGACCCACTGTTTAAACCGTGGCCGCCATAGCTCTCCATGGGGACGCGGAGCGATCGGAGGCGAAAGGGGCGTCTTAGGTAATTTTCAAAAGATTGATTTATCAAATTTAGTTACTATGCTCATTCGCAAAAAAATAGTGGTTGCCTATGAAATGCAATAGTAACATGAGTCAACTCCAGGCTCCAGCCTTCTCGCAAAAAAAAAAAAAAAAACTTCAGGGTCCAGCCAAGAAGATCGTGACCCGACACGTACCCGTTGATTGTGTTGCTAAACACGATCTGAAACGCCTCATCCGACGTTGTTAGCTCACCTCGATCTTCCACAAACACATCAAGTTTTGAGTACCAAGGCGTGTCTCCTCGATGCTCCCAGCTTCTCCACTCACCGGCCGCCGCCATTGATGCTGCTCGCTTGGTCCAGCCCACCACACCCCGCCCACCTGCGTCTCCTCCCCTACCCACCCACCCCACCTACGTCTCCTCCCCTCCCCTTCCAGGCCCCCAACTCACTTTCTCCCCGACCTTCCTCCCGTGTCTCGCTGCCGCTCACCAGATCGACCGCCGCCCTCCGCCCTGACCGGTGGCAGCGCCTCGCTTCAACCAGCGCCGCGCGCGACGAGGAGGCTGAGAAGGTACGCCGTCGGGGGGCCTCGCGTGCGCCATCTCACTCCAGCCGCGGATGAATGAGGCACAACCGGGAACGGGGCCGTCGCCAGCGGGGAGGCGGCGGCCGTCTCGATTCCGCCGGTCCTGCATCTTCTACGGCAGCGCCAAGGGGCGGACGACCAACTGCGAGCTCATCCGCCGTCCAGATGGTATGTGCTATCTCCCTCGTTCGGTTGCTCCCCGGGGTTTCCTTCACCGGCAGGGAGAGTTTCCCTGGGGTTTGGTTTAGAAAGGCGCCGTCTTTCCAATTGATTCTGTAGAATTCGATGACATGGAGGGTCGGGTTCGATACCTAGCTAATTATTTCATCTGCAGCTACAGCTTGTAGCGATGGCGTATGATAAGAGTGAGAATGGCTGCATCTCACTTGGATGCTCCTACATAATTTACTGTAGTTAGGGCCACACAAAACATCCAGAGCAATCCCTAAAACTACATGGAGGTTAACCGTATCAATTTCCCTAATTGCATAATACCTCTGAGTCGACACGGTTAGATGCAGGATATGGTCATCAGGGTGGTAACGTAGACTGAATCCATGTTCGAATGCACTGTTTCATTAGAGGAGATTCTGAACCTTTGATCAATCTTTGCAAGTGGTATGCTGATACCGGAACTAGCAGATAGCAAAATAATGTAGAAACAGTCCCAGAGGTAAACAAAGTGCTAGCACTTCCACTATAAGACGTCCCAAACTACATGAAGAAGTCAAGGGTCTGATATGCAATTCATTCCACGATCTTGCAGTCATGCTATATCGTTTCTCATGATTCAACCATAAGCGGTGTTTTGAGTTTAAGTATTAATTGCACTGACTTCAGATGTACGAAAAGCACCATTGCCCTGTAGCTGCATTTTATCATTGATATAATAGCACAATGTTGAATGTTGGTTGCAGACTTGCAGTGGCAAGTTTCGTTTTTTTAGCATGCCACCGTTTTGTCAAATCGACATTGTTGTTCTGGATGCTGCTTTTGATAAAGACTTCTTGTCGTGGCTTTTACAGTTGTGATTCACTTTCAACTTTTGTCAATGGAGATGATGTATTAATAAGTACTTCCTCTATTCCCATTCATAAGGCTACATCTTGTAAATGGGAACAGAGGCGTTGTGTGTCCGTGTGTTGATTGGTTCATAATGGTGCTAAAGTGTTAAGCGCTATCAGGCTGGATCACTGGAATGTTGAGAGCATATGGTTGCTTTGCTTAGTATTCAAGTTAATAAGACTGATTTACCTTTGCACAAACTCTGTCAATCTCTATAATATCTGTTTGTAAGGGGAACAAGTTTCTGAACCAGCAGTAGATGTAAATATGTCACAGGACTTCTGTATGCTCTTTAAGTAGCCATAGCCTGCAGTGCTGGAATCTTGCTGCCTCTTTAATATAATCATAGTGTCCTTCCAATTGTCTTCTTGCTCTATTAATCACTTAGAAAATAAAATCAACAATTGTGGCTATGTATTTTTGTAAACATGAGAAACCTATTAGTCCATGGAGTGTTCTGCATTTTCTGCTTGCATTTAGTTGCCCACTGTGATTTTGTAGCACCTGTCATATTGGTGTTAGTCCGCAAGGCATCATTATTATTATATGCGATATTTGATTTTACTGGTCTATTATTTTATTTTGCCTCCTTGTTTTCACTGGTTATATGCGGATTGATAGTTTAAATAGTTTTCATGATGTTGATGCCAAAATGTGGTACTTCCTCCAATCCAAATTAATCGACTCCACTTTGTCTAGATACGGATGCATCTAGACATGTTTGTTGACTAGATAGATCTATATCTAGACAAAGGTGAGTCAATTAATATGGATCAGAGGGAGTAATATTTTGTTACATTTAAAAGAAAATTTTCATATTGCTGTAATGCATAGCTTATGCAGAAAGAAAAAGATTTGTCATCTTTCCCTTGTTTGTGCTGATCTCCTATTTGACTGGAATCTTACGCATAGGGCTGATTCTGAATCGAAGCATTTCAAGGCAAATAAACAAACTGAGAATGATATGTCGTGATCTCTGACAACGCCTATTCGCGCAACCTGGAGCTTCTGCCCGTAGTGGTGCTGCTGCTCGGCACCACACTGCAACCACCATGCACCATCCAAGCACAAGGTAAGCGTTACTACGCCCACGAGGATCCAACACCTTCTTAGGCTTCGACCAGTCCCGTGGTCATCAAGGTGCTACTTTGAATCTAACCCGAGCAACTATTGTATTCCTTTCTACTCTGTGGCTTTAGAATTTTGTATAGCAGATCATTTTTGATGATTTACATTTGTAATGTTTAGTTATCTACTACTTCACTTGATTAAAATCACATCATTACTACATTAACTATCAACATATGGTCTATGACAGTATGCTGCAATCCTGAATGATGATGGAACATGTCCATCCAAATTCTCTATAATTTTTAACAATTCTCTGTCCATCTCACTTTAATTAGGAAGAAATTTTAACACTTATGAAATGTGTATGATTTGCTGAACTATCATGTGATGCATGCCATTTTGTGGTTCAGTGAAGTTAAGTTTCCCCTGGACTATCTTTGGATGTTTTATAATGAGAAAAGTCGACAAATTTATTTATTTTCAGCAAAACACTTTAAGAAAAGGAAATGATATACAACTTTGAAACTAAGTTAGAGCCTTAGATGCTCATTCGCCGTCCAGATGGTATGTGCTATCTGCCTCATTCGGTTACTCCCTGGGGTTTCCATTACCCGTAGGAGAGAGGGATGGTTCGGGTTTAGAAAGGGGGTGGGGTTCGATACCTAGCCAACTGATGCTGATCAGTCAATTACTCGATGAATTCTCCAGAATAACGCGCCCCCCAAGGTGATTTATGTATATGCAAAATAAATTTAGGAAACAACAATGTGTTTTACCTCAGATTATAGTAACAAAAGATACAATTGTAATCGAATTTGCATGTTTGGACCTGTATCCGTATGATAAAGATTCTGGGGGTAATGGTTGACTGAACTGTTTTGCTCCAAATAGATGGTCACTGCAAGCTATATACGGAACGCAGGTTGAAAGCGAAATGAGTCAAGACTAGTATGTGACTTGTTAATCTCCAAGAACATGCCCATCCTAATTCGATTGAAAGTACAAAGCGCAAATCAATTCCTTTTTCTTAGAGAGCAGTAAAATAGGTGATCAATGTTGGGCAAGGTTGGGAGAAAAAAAGAGTTAGTGTTTTCGCTTTGCCTTTTCTTTCCTTTTTTTATCTTTTCTTTTTTGTGTCGTTGATATCAAGTCATGGGGAGACGCAGCAGCCTCATCTGCTTCAATTTTTGTGTTTTCAGGTCCATGCCTGAATCCTTGGTGGTCTTGAACAGCGCCTTGATCAAAACCTGGACCTGAAGAACAACTTTATTTTAGCAGCCGAAAAAGGGACGCGTCCATCCATGCACAACATCTTGGAACATTACGCTCACAAGGCTCTAGCACCTTCTTTCGCTCCGACCAGACCCGTCGCCATCAAGGTTCTACTTCGAATCCTAGCCAAGCAGCTATTGTGTTCCCTTCTACTCAGTGACTTCAGAATTTTGTATTGGGGATCATTTTTGATGATTTGCATTTGTAATGTTTAGTTGTGGACTACTTCACTTGATTAAAACGACAACATTACTAGATTAAGTAAGAGTATATGGTCTATGACAATGTGCTGCAATCCTGAATAATGATGGAATATGTCCATCTAGATTCTCTATAATTGTTAGTCCATCTCAATTTAATTAGAAATAAATGTTAACACTACTTGTGAAATGTGTATGCTTTCTGCTGAACTATCATGTGATGCATGCCATTTTGTAGTTCAGCAAAGTTAAGTTTACCCTAGACAATCTTGGGATGTGTAATGATGAAAAAAGTGGACAAAGTTATTATTTTCAGCAAAACACTTTCAAAAAAGGAAACTAAGTTAAGGCGAAAATAAGTAAATCTATTATTTCTTATTTACTTAAAAGCAGATACCCTATCCTTTCACATCATTTTAATCCTCAGCACTTCTCTAAGAATATCTGAAGTTTATATGTTCTTTATTTCTGTCTGCGGCCTGGTCATTCATTGCAAACTTGCCTGCACAAAACTGCTACAAATTTGAGCATCAATAAAAAAATTAGAGAACTATGCACTTGGTATAGTATTTGTTTTGAGCTCTTTTGAACCCTTGGCTCGGATTATGTTAATAATTGTTTTGTCCAGGTTTTCTTGTGTACTGTTTACATACCCCGAAGTTCAAGTTCTAAAGTTGTTCTTTGTGATATGTGAATTGAGCAACTTCAGGGTGTGTGTTCAACAATGTTTACAAATAGGTACTTCAAGTATGATCCAAATAGACACCTGATCAAACAGGCCTGGTTACATCTGCATTACTAATTCAGAGGAACATTGGTGGTTTCATGTTTGGTTTAGCTTAGCGATGCTAATCTTCTACCAGTGATAGCAAGAAGACATTTTCCAATTTGCGAAGAATCATGTGGTCAATGTTTTGTTTCCCAAAGGACTATAAGAGAGATGACATTTATTGGTTGGAGATTCTAGTTCAATAGCACATCAGCTTTACTTTGTTATATTATCTTAGTTTGGTTGATAAATTAATTCCTCACAATTGTCACTTTTGTTGCTCACAGTTGAGAAAGCAAAATACATCTACATTGTTGGCTTTTACCCTCACGGTGTCCCCTGACTCTATTCAGCTTTTTGCCGAGCATGCTCGCTGCAAACAACAAGGTAAATTTTAGGTGGTAGCTAGTGTTTAATTGGTCGTGTTGTTTCCAGGTTTTCTTGATGAATCTGTTTGCTCACTTTATCTGTGAGTTTTTCCTTGATGCCCAAGGGAAGCTTCTTCCGTAATTATTACCTGCTCTACTATGATGCTCAATGTTTTGGACATTATTTGAGATATTGCATAGCAGCTTAACTCAAAATGCATAGGATCTCAATGTTTACCCGCTGTTAAATTGCGATTTCATCTTCATGTTGTGTATTCAGATACGTTCATGGCTAACGTGGGAATGATTTACTTGCTTATGATCCAGGTGGACTTAGACATATTTTCACACTAGGCTTCTCCATGTGAGATTATAATTTGAAGGTATAATTCATCTTCAATTTCTCTCGTAATTATTGATTTTCAGTAAACAATGATGACAACAAATACTTTACTTTGGTCAAACTTTACTTGGTTTGACTTTTCGAAAAAAAGCTTTAAGCTTTGGGATGGAGGTAGTATATGGTAGTCTTATCTTTATGCTACCATATCTGAAGATAGATAGATAGATCACATTTTTTATTAACAGTGATGTCACTCTCTTTTGTTTAACCTTCTAAATGGCCACTATGGAGAATGTAGATGCCTTCTTATATGAAACATTACTTGGCTGTTCATTACCTTGTAATAACAAAACTTTGTAGTCACAATGTGTGTAAAGTGCTTGTCGCCATATGGATCCATACCTCAGTTTACTTAGCTAGTGTGAAACTCTTTTCTAATTTTCTTTGTGTATTTACAACTCAGTAGTATCTGGTTTGCATTTTTTTCCGGTGGCACTCATATTGTTCTGTGAGATAGAGTGGTATTTACTTTTATCTCTTCTTAATTTAAAGCACAAATGCTACATTTTACAACTTAACTCGATTCCCGTTTGCAAACTCGGAATCACATTTCTATACCAATACTAATTACATGTACGAGTATTCTTTATATAAACTATCTGTAGCGTCTCATGTTCCAATTGTTAACCAATTATGAACTCTCAACATCATTGCTTGTGTGTGTATTTTACAGGTCAATGAATGCCTTGCATGAAGCAAGGTGCATGGGCCATATCCGAAGGTACTGTTTTATTCTTGTTGCACTCTGGGCTAACTACTTCGGATCGACTATGTTTTTGTTCTCTGAACTGTGTGCCCCGTGTGTTTTACTTGGCTGGAAACCTAGGAGGATGTGTGGCGGCTAACGCCATTGTCAACATCAACAAGCACCATGTGGAGGCATTCCGGTGGCTGCGAATCGACTAAGACGTAATTAGGCTATACTGCATCAATTGCATGGCCTTCTCATCGAGTCATACCACTCGCTCTTCTCCGAGCCCTTACCTACCAGGTTACCACCGCCACCATTCTCAGATCATATCGTCAATATTTTACTGAATAGGTAGTCTAGGTTGTTTATCATCAGTTGGTATGCTATACTGCTTAATCTGAAATTTGGATTTCAGTTCTAGGATGGAACTTTGATGGGATTGTACATATATTTGAATTGTTTAGTGGCAAGCCATGCATTAGGTTATTGGGCTATTGGAATTGTTGTATCAGAGGGATGAGGTACCCATTTCGTGGTACATATGTACGGACAGCTTTGGTCTGACTAAATGTTTGCAATGTTTAGTGCTGAGCATTATGCTTGCATAATTTCGCTGGAGCGTTGCTTCTTTCAGCGTGTCCCTGTGATGTTTTTATGGATCATCAAAGCTCACTAGCAGGGGTTCTTTGCATGTATTGATGGAAATATATAAAAACTTGTTTGCATATGTAGTAGATCTATAGGAAATGGATGTGCTCAACTGTTTTGATTTTGTTTGCTTCTTATGCATATTCAGTGCTGAAACTCGTATACTTTCAGACCCTCCTCCAACTCCACCCACGTCCCCGTTCTTTTGCTGCCGGCCACAACTGTGGCTGCTCCCTCCTATCAGCGTTCCGTCTTGGTGTGCTGCTGCTGGTCTGGCCGTGGCCTCCAGCGACTTGCGCGCTGGGGTAGGCTCGACTGCCCACAGGTATCAATTATGTTGGCACCACGCCACAATTGTGCGCTGCCAATGTTCAACCTTGGCTACTCTACCCTTCGGCGAGCTACTTGGGTTCTCTTCTTCCCCTTCTATTGGCTATGTTGTTTTAAATTGTTTGATTTTACTTGGATGTGATTTTGGTGCTGTAAAAAGTGAATCTTGAGATATGCAAGTCTGCATCATTTTAGTTTTGCTGGCTGAAATGTTTATCTCTAATGTAGAGCAAGTGGGAATGGTCAGCTTGGTTCTGTGTCAAAGTACCAAATCGAACTCAAATTATGATGGTTCTATAAATGTTTGGCTTACTAATATAATAACTTCCTTCATTAAGTTATAATGACGCCCATTCATTCTGAGATTTATTCAGATACGATGGTGCACCAGACTATTATGGTGGTCAAGTACATATTGCTCATGGTACTCCAAGAACACCATATAATCTTCATACATTTGTACTAATTTGTTTGATGTATCTTAGTAGTCCATGTGCTGTGCTATTATTTCCATATAATTTGGGAGCCATAGTCAATTTTTTATTTTCTGTTAATAGTTGTGAATATCTCTTACTCATGTACCGTGCATTGTTGCCTACTCCTGTGTGGTAGCGTTTTCCTTGAACTAGGACTATGGGAGACTATTTTCTTCTCTACCGTCGGAATGTACCTTACTTTCAAGTTTACACTTGTTGTGGAAAGGGTGCTATACCTACCTATCTAGTTTGCGAAGTTATACCGAGTGGATGCCTTCTAACACAATTATATGCTTGGCAGGTTCAATCATTTTTTACAGCACAAATCGCATTTTTATTATGAAGAATTTCTTTATGGTTAATATGCAACGACTGAGTAGACAAATAATGTGCTTTAAGCACTAACCTGATACAATATGCTTTAAGCACTAAGTATTTAATAGGTTGTCACTTGTCACTCAATGTCTAGAAGTAGGCTTGTCAAATATGTTTTGAGTAGTGGAACTTTTGGCGTACATCTTTCCCTGAACCTAGCTACCAATACATTGTGTGCATTTAGGGTTTTGCTGCTGGAGATGTTGGTCCCATTCTGTAGCACTGCAAGCATGTCTTCTGCGAAAATTGTGTCTCTGAGTGGTAACCACAAACATTTCAACTCCTACCCCTGTAGCTACAAGAATTTCATAATCTGAATAAGAATTTATGATGGCAAGTTTGAGAGGGACGGGCATTGGTCGTTAAACTCAATTTAGTGATATGTCCATACTAACCGATTTTGCCCCAGAAAATGAATTAGATATGTAATGTGGAAAAAACTTGGTACTACTTGCACATTATACTTCTGGACTTTTAACACTTGTGGAGGAGAGTTGAGGTTCTCAATGCATGTGTACCTGTATGTGTAATAACCTCTCTATACTACCCAAAAATCTTGACATGGTGTAAATTATATCACTATCCTTAGTTAGAATAATTGACAAATTGATGATGCTTCGTAGTTAATACTATATAAAACTTTAATAGTATTTCTTGATTGGATCAGGTTGAAATATTGTTTGCGAGTTACTCTAGTATACTCTTCTATATGATGTATTGTTGTTTACGTAGCGGCACCATTCTTGTGTTGCAACAATCTCATCTGTTGTTTGTGTTTTCCAGGTCAAGGATGTGCCCTAGATCCCACAATTGGTCTCTGGTTGTGGTCTCGGACATTTCCTCTTCGCATGGAACCCAGAGCTCCTGTTGTAGTTGCCAGCGAGCGCTCCGGCGGTGCTGCTCCTCGGCTTTGACTCCCTCCTTGACCCATGCTGCAACTTTGGTGCTGGCGACATTTGACCTCGGCTACACCACCCTCAGGTGAGCTATTCGTGTTCCCTTCTTCATGTTCTACTCTCTCTATGGTACAAAAGCCATCCAGCCAAGGTGATTCTGTGCTCCGCCTTCCTGCGGTGTGGTTCATAGTTGCTGAATTTTACTTGATGTGATTTGTTGCTGTAAAAAATCAATTTAAGATATGTAATTCTTCATCATTCTAGTTTTGTTGGCTGCATTATTTATCTCTTAAGTAGTGCAAATGGGATCTGTGGCTAGGATCATTATCTTCACTTGGCTGGTGGAGGCAAAACAACCGACGCCCAAACCCCGCCGCAAAGGGCTAGGATCAGCGGCGCTGCTCCTGCCATGGATGATTTGGAAGCATAGAAACGACTGCGTTTTTTAGAGAACACGGCCATCTGTGCATGACCTGATGTCCAAAGTCAAGGAAGAGTAGCGTTGCCGGCGTCCTGGGATGTGCACTAAGTAGCTGGGTGTGTACGATGTATGCTGCCTCCTAGGAGGATTGTAAACAAACTATCTTTTCAATGAAATGAGACGCAAAGGTCCTTTGCGTTTTCTCGAAAAAAAAACTAGTGCAAATGGGAATGCCTCGCTAGGTTCTTTGTGGAAGTACCAAATTGAAAGAAAATTATGCTTATTCTATAAATGGCATTATGAAATGCATTCTTTTTTTAACTTGCTTTGGTTTAGTATATATACATTACGTGTATCCGATTTGTGATTTCTGGTTATTGGTCTGATCCTACATCTCTTGTTTCTGGATAGTTTAGTTTTTTTTAATATATGTAGTATTTTTGTGGTTTATTTGATGCTATGGTTTAACTACTAGTACATAGTATTTCCTGAGTTCACCGACATGACATGGATGATTGGAATCTCTCAATCATGTTATATTCTAATTTATCTTATCTATGCTAGTCTGAGTTGGACAATTGCTATTCTATATATTTAACATGTTTGTTCTTGATCATGCCTTGCTTAGGGAGGAATAGCTCCGTTTATTTGACATACCTCTTGTTCTAGCTATAGAATGTGTTTTTTTGGAGATGATAAATTGCTATCCATCTTGTGAATTTTGATTCAGACCATATAATGAACTCTTTTCCATTATTTAAATTTATTGTGCTTCTCATCATTCTAAAGCTATGTGTTCCACTATCGCATCTATGGTCTATGCATGTAAATGGCCTTCTTTGTAGTATGCCTACATTTATCTTGATGTAGGTAATTTGTTTTCTTGAGGAGATATCACCATACAATGTTACCAAATGATCTTTTTTTCTGTAAGCTTCGATGTGCATCTGATTGCTCAAACTTGGCCAATACATCAGAGAAGGAAATATGTTCTAGGGATATTTCTGCCAAAAAAATTACTATCTGCCAATATATTTTCGTATTTCTTTTCAAAACCGTAGAATATCTTTGTTCAAAGTTCAACCCTTAGTTTGTAAGTCTTTAGGAAGAGGATATGCACACCGCTTATTTGTTTAGACATTTGACTTCACTTTATTATTTTGTGGGTCCTGATTGGCACTCTCGACTTAAGCAGTTCTTGATGTTTACTCCGCTGGACTAAAAAAATGAACCTTTTCTTTGTGTTATTCATGCATTGCTTGGAATTTGGTTTTACACCAAAGGATTCAGATTGTTGCTGTTTTTTGGGGTAGATGTTACTTTGTTCTGCTACCTACCTATAGTCCCATGTATATAATTCCTCAGCCATTTTCAGCATGCCCACATGGGTAATGATGAAATAGTAGCATTGGTGCATTTGGATGTAGCACTCACGTGCCAAAACTGTTCTACCACGAGATCTATAGGTAATGTACTCGGTTCAGGTACACCTAGCTAATTAAGCAATCCACGGTATCCTAAAAGGTGCTCGAATTGTAAGTTTATTCTTGCGCATATAAATGTGATTATATTGCTTCCGCTCAAATAGTTTTAACTGTACATGCCTTGATGTTTTCTCTTTATGCATGAATAATATCAAGACTACAGCAAACATAACTGTATCTCATGTTTCTTATTGGCATTATGTTCGGACTACTCTTCATTTTTTATTTATCTTCCACCTAGATTATTGTCTGCCATGTTTGTAGAGTCTATAATGTAGACCTATATTGATTTTCCATGCTTTTTATTTTTATTTTGACAAGACAAACTCCTTAATTGCCAAACAAAGTAATTCTTCATGTGCGGTCGTCATGCCAATGTTAGCAGTATACTAATGGAGTTTCTAGTTGTGCTACAGGTTGGGAGGCGATATAGTGTCTTGCATTGGGATAATAGTGAAATACTAGCAATCGAGCCTGTTGTGTGTGATAGTAGGCACCCAAAGTTTGTTGACCTATATTTGGTGAATAGTTGTTCCGACTCCGGTGGTGCAACTGTTGTGCTGATGGTTGGCCTCCTCCACTTTGCGTGCGCTTGTAGGCCTGCCTAGACCTCGCCTTGGACTACTTGTGCCCTTGCTGCCATGCGATGGTGGCAAGTTCTCTGCACCGCAACCACAATAGTGGTGGGCTCCTCTTTGAGTCCGTGGTTTTGGTGAGTTAGTGGTTCTCGTCTTGTGTCCTCTACATGCTCTGTGATATCATGGCTTGTGTTGATGATCTAGGATTCGGTGATGTGGTTTTATGATTAGGATTGGTTCATGGCACTATTGTGCTGGTTATTGGGGCTTATGCACCCTCTTTGTAGATACACCTTTTGACATCTGGTATAGTTCATCTCAATGCTTGATGTATTATCAGGCTTTATTATGGACATGATTTATCTCAACACTAAGGCAATTTTATATTGAATTGTTGATGCTGCTACTTTTTCCTGCTATTTTTATGTGCTCAGATACACACCATAAACAATTATACTTTGGGATTAGCTACATGAATGTTACACTTGTAGTACACTAAACCTTTCTCGACTTTAATTGTCACATGCTCTACACTGAGATTGGGGTGGATTTTGGAGGCTTAGCCCAAACATCTTTTTTATTTTCGTTGTTGATCTGCATATATATTGGACATATGTGTTTATATATCTCAAGTTTGAACTGATTGGCATCTGCTGGAAATAGTGGTTAAGTAGGAGTAGCTATGCGGCTTGCTGGGTAGTGGTCATCGGCACCGACTGCCCTACTGCTCTAGCCTCCCCAACGCCTGGATCAACAGCCAAGTGGTGTACGACCACCCCTGCCTCGAGCTAGCTCACGACCAAGGCTGCTAGCTACTGTTGGATGTCTTAATTGATCGAGTAGTTCTGCTATAGGAAGGTATGAATTCTTCATCTCCAGGTCTAGTTCTAGTGTTGCTTTATGTGTGATCTGTTGTTTACCTGTTCTTTGAACTGCAAGATCCAATTAGAGCATTCAGATCTTGTGTTGGTGAGATGCATGTGTTGTTAATTTGTAAAATGAATCGTGGCAGGGTAAATTTTGGCACAGTAATCCTAGTTATTGTTGGTTGCTCTATTGTAGCCCAATTTGCCATGGTCTGCCTAATGTGAGGCAATGTTTGTGTTGCTATCCTACATCCACAATTTGTGGGAAGTGGTTGGGAGTGTGAGGTTATGGTCTTATGGAAAGCCTTTGTTGATGGCATGTGGTTCGGACCTTGTACTTTTCTTTTGGTTTATAGCTTGTCGTTTGGAAGGATGACTTATTTTGTTGGTTGCAGCTCGCAGGTGAGTGGCGACCACAGCGATCTTGCCAGGGGCAAGGCTGGATGACAACCACCGATGTTGCATTCCATGCAATGCATACTCTCGGTCGTGCCTCCCCGTATGCCGGAACAACAGGTGAGAGGCACCCCTGTCCCGGCCTAGTGCAGCAGGACGTTGACTAGGTTCTGCCAAAGGAGAGGTTTAAATCCTTCATTCCTAGATTTGTTTCAAGTGTTGATATTTGCATGTTCTTAGCTATTCTCTTAATCACCTTGTCGATTAATCAAAAAAATTGGATCACACACATTCAAAGTTCTAGCTGTCGGGACAGTTTCCTGCCTTAGATGCGCCCCTGGAGTCCGCCACTGGTCTGTGCCCCAATGGCATGGTCGAAGTTCATTGGTGGTCTCACCGTGATAGCGGGATGACACCTCACCGTGCAACCCCAGCACGCTGATACTGGCTAATGTGTCAAAACTACATGGGCTGGTCCTCATAACGGGGTAGAGAAAACGATGAGGATGGGGACACACCAATACCGTTGGATGGACTAGTTAATGTAGCCAAATCTGTTGTTCTATAACCATCAGTTAGTTCTTGTACTTACTAGTTTCCTGGTGTTGTAAATAGGTAGTGGTGGTCCTCTTTTAGATGAAACAACAATGATATTAGCTAGAGTCATACTAATATAGGCTTTGCTCTTGTGTATGTAATCGCTGCCGGCAATTTTGGTTCCATCTTTAATTTGGTGGAATGGTTTGATGTACAATTTAACCTGTAGTATTTCTTATGTAGTACATTATTTGTTGTCTTTGTTTTTTACCTTGATGAAGTTGTCTTCATTTACTTAACTGCTTGCTATTGTATATATGCTACTACTTCTATACTACTTACATGCTATTTCAAGCACATAAATCAGCACTAAACTTTCTAAATTGCAGTAGTAAATGAGTGTGCACTTTATTTCGGTTATGAGTCCTGAAGAAGATGATGCAGTATCCACGTGGAATTCTGAATGGCAGGCAGTATATGTGGAGGGATCTACTTTAGTTTTACATGTACTAATTGTCATCTTGAATTTGCCGATGTGATGTCCAATGGCTTGTTCGGCAGCTGCATTCCCATGTGCGCTATAGCTGTGTTACCTGCCGTCAATATACTAATCCCATGTGTATATGTAGGATATGTTGAAGAAAAGGACGACATAGTTGCTGCCGATTGTGAGTGCTCGCTGCAGAAGGGCGTGATCTTTGGGTGTCTCAACTTGGCGAGCGTCCTAGGTGAGGCCCAACCTCGTGGATTTCCAGGGGCTCGACTTCAAGGCGGTGTTCAAGCTGGGGAGGGCTTACAGCGAGGGAGACATTCGGGTACTTGATATGATTGATGCTCCTTTCTTTTCACTATCTCTTGCACTGCTTTCAAGCTATAGGGTCATGGATAGTTGACCAAGGAAGGTTGAACATAGTGTTTTGACTTGTGGGAAGACTTAAACATAACAGTGTTCTCCTAGGGTTATGGTCTGCGAGGCATTTCTGGGTTTGATGAGTAGGAAAAAGGTTGGATTTAAACCTTTGGACAAACTGTCGCTTATGTTCCTAAAGCATACTGCCTGTACGTATAGCACCCTATTGTTCTGGTCGAGTAAGGTTGTGTGAGTATAATACTTTAAGCTTGTGTGAGTATAACTAGAATTGTTTCTTCAGATTAAGCAAGCCTTTAGTTAGAAAGCATTGTTTCGACTTTCGAGCACTGGTGAATGTTTTGATGTTCTTGTCAATATGATCCTTCTTTGGTCTGGGAACAACCATGGATCCAACTTTGACTCATGCTGGTTGGCCAGGTTCGACGAGAAATTGGGTTGCTTCCTGATGTATTTGTTGAGCTTGAGATTTGTCAATTTTTTTTTCTAGATGTTACCCAATCAGTGTTAACTGTGAAATGACATTCTTGGACATTGTTTTGCAGATCAACTTCTTCCTTCTTAGAAGGTTGTTGGGTGTGATGTCTCCAACCTCACCAATGGCGAGATCCTGATGGTTAATATCAAGTCCATGTCCACCGACGCATGTGTGGTTGCTGTTAAGAATAGTGGCGCCAAACTTCAGCCGACGGCGTCTGTCTACACAGCAAAGGCGAGAAGGTTTCCTTGATCCGCGGTGTCGGGAAGCTTTGACGCCTTATCGGATCGGGCCAAATGTATGTTGCCGCGATGCTTGGAGTAGAAATAAAAGTTTATGAAGGGAGAGACAAATAGTGTGAAAAGGGCAGAGAGTTCCTATGTACATAGTTGGAGGGAAAAACATGAGTCTAAAAGTGCGGGTTATTTAGCATGCCATTTTACATGCCATGTTACATTGGATGTGTTAGTAAGCCAGGAACCTATTACACTTTGGTTGAAGTTTACCTGATTGTCTTGCTTATCATCATTGACTGCATCATGTCTTTGGTAAACTTGCCTTGCTCGTGGCGTGCTCAATATTGCTCTCTGTATAAGGCCCGTTTGCACATTTTTAGTCAGTTTCAAGCACGTAGAATTTATAGTATTGATTGACGGATGCATGCTACATTCAGTTCATTCTTATACAAGGGAAACACAATATGTTTTGGCAATGTTTTGTGAATTTGTTTGGTTTACCAACGCTAGTCCTGGTACTTCCAAGCCAAGAAACAACATCTAAATTGAGAATTAATATTAAGAGTCCAGATTATTTGGAACTCGTGAATACAAATCTGAATTCAAGGATAAATTTACTTGGAAGGGATTTAATGGAGAAAGGAAAGGAAAGAAAGAGATGGCGCAGAAGAATCTAGATAGGTCATCCGTGCTAAGTTTCTACATGTAACGGATCTGCGCCAGGGCAGCTCGGATGCCGTGCCAGCAATTGTGTTCATTTGGTTTTCCAAGACAGATCCATCTGAGTAGTCCATCATTCTATCTGTTGCTTCCAAGGCTTTAAAAGGATCTAGACCAGTGCTAGCTACCTCTTGGTTGTGTTCCTTTGGTTTCCCGAGATAGTCATTGATCCACGCGACCTCTCATTTCATGTTTGTGAAATGAGTGTTTTAGAGTTGTTGATACTATTTCCCGAAGCTGACAGAACGACCTCCTATGTTGTAGCTGGATGGGCACTCCATCTAATACAGAGAGCACTAGTGATGTAACCATACAAAATACTACATAGGGAGAGCCCACCGCATTGGTGGGGATTACCATGCAGAATAGGGAGAGCCTCTCCGGAGTGGGTTGCTCTCCAGTAGTAGTAGAACTAGATATGAACAGATGTCTATCTCCACTGGAAGCTAGGATTGCATGTTGTGGAAATGTTTGTGAAATGAATGTTTGAGAGTTAAACATTCCATCTAATACGTACTACGGAGAGCACCAGTAATGACTACCATGTAGAATACTAACAATAGGGAGAGGCAGAATGAGGAGAGCCCGCCAGCCAGCGCATGCAAGGTTGATTGGATTCCATGCCATCACCTAACTGAAATCCATTGATCTCCTTGCCTCAATTATTAGGAGAGTTTTGTATCAGCAGACGAGACCCACCATCCACGTCATGAATCCATGGTAGCTTGCATCTCAGCCGTTCGACGCTCCCAACAAGATCTCTTGTCGACTCATATGTCCATCGCTCCACCCAACCGTCGCTGCTCCTACCGAGGAAACAAAGAGAACCGAAATTTCCTCCAATCTCATCTTCTTCCCGCCATACTACTCCCTCCATCTCATCAAAATTCAAACCTCAAACCTTGACCTCCCTTCTATAAATACGAGTAGGGGAGAAGCCTGCCGCGTGCGGCTTGCCGCGACCGACCGACTTAGACTCCACGGCCGTCCGTCCAAGTTATGATTTAGTTTTATGATATTCCATATACTTAATAAGTTATGATTTAAATAAGAATGTGTGGCTTTTATGCACTTTAGACCCTGTGGTTTACCTTATTTATAAGTGAATTTAAATTGCACACAAAGGTAGTTGCTAACTTTTAAGTGTTAATAAGTTAGGGTTTGATTCTTAAAGAATGTGTTATTGTAAGGAATACCATGTTATGATTCTTTATAGGATCTGGTATTTAATCCTCACTTAAGGTGTTGTTTGTTGTAAAACTAATTCCATTTGATCTAATCCATAGATCAAATCATCTCTACCCAAAACAAGGTTTTAACAAAGATCACAGTGAAGTTTATAGCGCTTGACTTGATGATCTACTTCAGTTCCAGCAAGTCAAGTGAAACTTCAGTTACTGTGGTAAGTTTTATTTGAAAGCGCGAAAATTCCCCGGATTTTCTATGCATGAATGCAATGCACACTTTGGTGTTCTCTCATTTTATTGCCTCTAAACCTGGGATATTACACCATCTATCATGCAAAGAGGGCGTATTGGACAATCCAGTTAAAACCTGTTGTTTCCACCCAAATGATTGATCTATAAATTTTACATATCAATGACCGACTGCTATGCTACCCCATGGAATTCATCGTCAGATCCACGTGAGTCAACTCGATCCAAGCATAATGCAAGAACCTACTTGCCGTGGAACACGATCTGAACCGCCTACATCAAACCCATCCAACGACCCGATAACACAACCACATATAGCACAACACTTTTAGAGTTCCGACACATGTCTCCTCGATCCTCCATCTTCTCCACTCACCAACCGCCACCATCGATGCTAGTCCACCCTAGCATATCTGCTCACTGTCCATTCACCCCCACCCCACCCACCAGATATGTCCTCTCACCTTCCATCCCCCAACCCACTTTCTCCCGACCTCCTTCTCGCGTCTCGCTGCCTCTCTCCAGATCGACCGCTGCCCTTCGTACGACCAGTGGTAGCGCCCCCTTCCACAAGTGTCGCGACGATGAGGCTGAGAAGATGCACCGTCAGGGACCTGTCGTGCGCCATCTCACTCGAGCAGCGAATGAATGTAGCACAGCCCGGGACAGGGCCGATGGGGAGGGAGCAGACAACCACACATCCGTCAAACTCGGGGCACCATGCTTCATGGTGTAGGCGACCCACTGTTTAAACCGTGGCCGCCATAGCTCTCCATGGGGACGCGGAGCGATCGGAGGCGAAAGGGGCGTCTTAGGTTATTTTCAAAAGATTGATTTATCAAATTTAGTTACTATGCTCATTCGCAAAAAAATAGTGGTTGCCTATGAAATGCAATAGTAACATGAGTCAACTCCAGGCTCCAGCCTTCTCGCAAAAAAAAAAAAAAAAAACTTCAGGGTCCAGCCAAGAAGATCGTGACCCGACACGTACCCGTTGATTGTGTTGCTAAACACGATCTGAAACGCCTCATCCGACGTTGTTAGCTCACCTCGATCTTCCACAAACACATCAAGTTTTGAGTACCAAGGCGTGTCTCCTCGATGCTCCCAGCTTCTCCACTCACCGGCCGCCGCCATTGATGCTACTCGCTTCTCCACAACCCGCCCCACCCACCCACCTACGTCTCCTCCCCTCCCCTTCCAGGCCCCCAACTCACTTTCTCCCCGACCTTCCTCCCGTGTCTCGCTGCCGCTCACCAGATCGACCGCCGCCCTCCGCCCTGACCGGTGGCAGCGCCTCGCTTCAACCAGCGCCGCGCGCGACGAGGAGGCTGAGAAGGTGCGTCGTCGGGGACCCTCGCGTGCGCCGTCTAACTCGAGCCGCGGATGAATGAGGCACAGCCGGGGACTGGGCCGTCGCCAGCGGGGAGGCGGCGGCCGTCTCGATTCCGCCGGTCCTGCATCTTCTACGGCAGCGCCAAGGGGCGGACGACCAGCTGCAAGCTCATCTGCCGTCCAGATGGTATGTGCTATCTCCCTCGTTCGGTTGCTCCCCGGGGTTTCCTTCACCGGTAGGGAGAGTTTCCCTGGGGTTTCCTTTAGAAAGGCGCCGTCTTTCCAATTGATTCTGTAGAATTCGATGACATGGAGGGTGGGGTTCGATACCTACCTAGTTAGTTCATCTGCAGCTACAGCTTGTAGCGATGGCGTGTGATAAGAGTGAGAATGGCTGCACCTCACTTGGGTCCTCCTGCATAATTTAGTGTAGCTAGGGCCACACAAAACATCCAGAATATTCCCTAAAAGTACATGGAGGTTAACCGTATCAATTTCCCTGATTACCTAATATCTCTGAGTCGATGATGCAGATATGGTCATCAGGGTGGTAATGTAGACTGAATCCATGTTCCAATGCACTTTTTCATTAGAGGACATTCTGAACCTTTGATCAATGTTTGCAAGTGGTATGCTGATACCGGAACTAGCAGATAGCAAAATAATGTAGAAACAGTCCCAGAGGTAAACAAAGTGTTAGCACTTCCACTATAAGACGTCCCAAACTACATGAAGAAGTCAAGGGTCTGATATGCAATTCATTCCACGATCTTGCAGTCTTGCTATATCGTTTCTCATGATTCAACCATAAGCGGTGTTTTGAGTTTAAGTATTAATTGCACTGACTTCTGCATTTTGACATTGATATAATACCACACTGTTGAATGTTGGTTGCAGACTTGCAGTGGCAAGTTTCGCTTTTTTAGCATGCCACCGTTTGTCAAATCGACATTGTTGTTCTGGATGCTGCTTTTGATAAAGACTTCTTGTCGTGGCTTTTACAGCTGTGATTCACTTTCAACTTCTGTCAATGGAGATGATGTATTAATAAGTACTTCCTCTATTCCCATTCATAAGGCTACATCTTGTAAATGGGAACAGAGGCGTTGTGTGTCCGTGTGTTGATTGGTTCATAATGGTGCTAAAGTGTTAAGCGCTATCGAGCTGGATCACTGGAATGTTGAGAGCATATGGTTGCTTTGCTTAGTATTCAAGTTAATAAGACTGATTTACCTTTGCACAAACTCTGTCAATCTCTATAATATCTGTTTGTAAGGGGAACAAGTTTCTGAACCAGCAGTAGATGTGAATATGTCACAGGACTTCTGTATGCTCTTTAAGTAGCCATAGCCTGCAGTCAGCACTATGCTACTGCTGGAATCTTGCTGCCTCTTTAATATAATCATAGCGTCCTCCCAATTGTCTTCTTGCTCTATTAATCACTTAGAAAATAAAATCAACAATTGTGGCTATGTATTTTTGTGAACATGAGAAACCTATTAGTCCATGGAGTGTTCTGCATTTTCTGCTTGCATTTAGTTGCCCACTGTGATTTTGTAGCACCTGTCATATTGGTGCTAGTCCGCAAGGCATCATTATTATTATATGCGATATTTGATTTTACTGGTCTATTATATTATTTTGCCTCCTTGTTTTCACTGGTTATATGCGGATTGATAGTTTAAATAGTTGTCATGACATTGATGCCAAAATGTGGTACTTCCTCCAATCCAAATTAATCGCCTCCACTTTGTCTAGATACGGATGCATCTAGACATGTTTGTTGACTAGATACATCTATATCTAGACAAATGTGAGTCAATTATTACGGATCAGAGGGAGTAATATTTTGGTACATTTAAAAGAAAATTTTCATATTGCTGCAATGCATAGCTTATGCAGAAAGAAATGCAATTTGTCATCTTTCCCTTGTTTGTGCTGATCTCCTATTTAACTGGAATCTTATGCATAGGGCTGATTCCAAATCGAAGCGTTTCAAGGCAAATAAACAAACTGAGAATGATATACCGTGATCTCTGACAGCGCCTATTCGCGCAACCCGGAGCTGCTGCCCGTAGTGGTGCTGCTGCTCGGCACCACAACGCAACCACCGTGCACCATCCAAGCACAAGGTAAGTGTTGTACCCAAAGTCCCAATCTCAAATCTGTTCCCCCAATATAAATTGAAAAACCGCGTCTTTCTTGAGCAGCCGGAGGAGGATGTGTCTGTCCGTGGAAAACACCTCGGAGCACTACTACGCCCACGAGGATCCAACTCCTTCTTAGGCTCCGACCAGTCCCGTGGTCATCAAGGTGCTACTTTGAATCTAACCTGAGCAACTGTTGTATTCCCTTCTACTCTGTAGCTTTAGAATTTTGTATAGCAGATCATTTTTGATGATTTACATTTGTAATGTTTAGTTGTCTACTACTTCACTTCATTAAAATCACATCATTACTACATTAACTATCAGCAGATGGTCTATGACAGTATCCTGCAATCCTGAATGTTGATGGAACATGTCCATCCAAATTCTCTATAATTTTTAACAATTCTCTGTCCATCTCACTTTAATTAGGAAGAAATTTTAACACTTACGAAATATGTATGCTTTCTGCTGAACTATCATGTGATGCATGCCATTTTGTGGTTCAGTGAAGTTAAGTTTCCCCTGCACAATCTTGGGATGTTTTATAATGAGAAAAGTTGACAAATTTATTTATTTTCAGCAAAACACTTTTAAAAAAGGAAATGATATACAACTTTGAAACTAAGTTAGAGCCGCAATTCGCCGTCCAAATGGTATGTGCTATCTATCTTATTCGGTTACTCCCCGGGGTTTCCATTACCCGTAGGAGAGAGGGATGGTTTAGGTTTAGAAAGGGGGTGGGGTTTGATACCTAGCCGACTGATTCTGATCAGTCAATTACTTGACGAATTCTCCAGAATAACGCGCCCACCAAGGTGATTTATGTATACGCAAAATAAATTTAGGAAACAACAATGTGTTTTGCCTCAGATTATAGTAACAAAAGATACAATTGTAATCGAATTTGCATGTTTGGACCTGTATCCGTATGATAAAGATTCAGGGGGTAATGGTTGACTGGACTGTTTTGCTCCAAATAGATGGTCACTGCAAGCTATATACGGAACGCAGGTTGAAAGCGAAATGAGTCAAGACTAGTATGTGACTTGTTAATCACCAAGAACATGCCCATCCTAATCCGATTGAAAGTACAAAGCGCAAATCAATTCCTTTCTCTTAGAGAGCAGAGATGTAGATGTTAGCAGTACAATAGGTAATCAATGTTGGGCAAGGTTGGGAGAAAAAACGAGTTAGTGTTTCACTTTGCCTTTTCTTTCCTTTTTTTTATCTTTTCTTTTTTGTGTCGTCGATGTCAAGTCATGGGGAGACGCAGCAGCCTCATCTGCTTCAATTTCTGTGTTTTCAGTTCCATGCCTGAATCCTCGGTGGTCTTGAACAACGCCTTAATCACAACCTGGACCTGAAGAACAACTTTTATTTTAGCAGCCGAAAAAGGACGCGTCCATCCATGCACAACATCTTGGAACATTACGCTCACAAGGCTGTAGCACCTTCTTCCTCTCCGACCAGTCCCGTCGCCATCAAGGTTCTACTTTGAATCCTAGCCAAGCAGCTATTGTGTTCCCTTCTACTCAGTGACTTCAGAATTTTGTATTGGGGATCATTTTTGATGATTTGCATTTGTAATGTTTAGTTGTCTACTACTTCACTTGATTAAAACGACAACATTACTAGATTAAGTAAGAGTATATGGTCTATGACAATGTGCTGCAATCCTGAATAATGATGGAATATGTCCATCTAGGTTCTCTATAATTGTTAGTCCATCTCAATTTAATTAGAAAGAAATGTTAACACTACTTGTGAAATATGTATGCTTTCTGCTGAACTATCATGTGATGCATGCCATTTTGTAGTTCAGCGAAGTTAAGTTTACCCTAGACAATCTTGGGATGTGTAATGATGAGAAAAGTGGACAAAGTTATTTATTTTCAGCAAAACACTTTCAAAAAAGGAAACTAAGTTAAGGCGAAAATAAGTAAATCTATTATTTCTTATTTACTTAAAAGCAGATACCCTATCCTTTCACATCATTTTAATCCTCAGCACTTCTCTAAGAATATTCTTTATTTCTGTCTGTGGCCTGGTCATTCATTGCAAATTTGTCTGTACAAAACTGCTACAAATTTGAGCATCTAAAAAAAATCAGAGAACTATGCACTTGGTATAGTATTTGTTTTGAGCTCTTTTGAACCCTTGGCTCGGATTATGTTAATAATTGTTTGGTTTGCTTGTGTATTGTTTACATACCCCGAAGTTCAAGTTCTAAAGTTGTTCTTTGTGATATGTGAATTGAGCAACTTCAGGGTGTGTGTTCAACGATGTTTACAAATAGGTACTTCAAGTATGATCCAAATAGACACCTGATCAAACAGGCCTGGTTACATCTGCATTACTAGTTCAGAGGAACATTAGTGCTTTCATGTTTGGTTTAGTTTAAAGACGCTAATATTCTATCAGTGATAGCAAGAAGACATTTTCCAATTTGCGAAGAATCATGTGGTCAATGTTTTGTTTCCCAAAGGACTATAAGAGAGATGGCATTTATTGGTTGGAGATTCTAGTTCAATAGCACATCAGCTTTACTTTGCTATATTATCTTAGTTTGGTTGATAAATTAATTCCTCACAATTGTCACATTTGTTGCTCACAGTTGAGAAAGCAAAATACATCTACATTGTTGGCTTTTACCCTCACGGTGTCCCCTGACTGTATTCAGCTTTTTGCTGAGCATGCTGCTGCAAACAACAAGGTAAATTTTAGGTGGTAGCTATTGTTTAATTGGTCGTGTTGTTTCCAGGTTTTCTTGATGAATCTGTTTGCTCACTTTATCTGTGAGTTTTTCCTTGATGCCCGAGGGAAGCTTCTTCCGTAATTATTACCTGCTCTACTATGATCCTGGGGAGGTGGTTATGGTGGAGGGTCATAAGTATTCGCATATATCCGATCCTTTTACAGAAGAAATGCTAGCCTATAGAGATGCAATGCTGTTGGCTCGTTCGAAGGGGTGGCCTAGAGTTGCTATTGAGACATACTGTCAAACAATTGTGAAGGTGTGGAATGGAGGAAAGGAGCAACGGTCTCCATGCTCCCAGTTGCTTAGAGAGATGAAGTGTTTACTCTCAAGCTTCCAGGGTTTTTCAATTAGCTTTGTAAAAAGAGAAGCGAACAAAGTGGCACATGCCTGTGCGCGAGCTGCTCTTTCTTTAGATGTTTCTGTAGTCTCTTATGATACTATCCCTGGATTTCTAGCTGAGGTTGTTCAGCTAGATTTTATGTCGTCGATTGAATAAATGCCAATGGGCGAATTCTCAAAAAAAAAACTATGATGCTCAATGGTTTGGACATTATTTGAGATATTGCATAGCAGCTTAACTCAAAATGCATAGGATCTCTATGTTTACCCGCTGTTAAATTGCGATTTCATCTTCATGTTGTGTATTCATATACGTTCATGGCTAACGTGGGAAAGATGTACTTGCTTATGATCCAGGTGGACTTAGACATATTCTCACACTAGGCTGTCTCCATGTGAGATTATAATTTGAAGGTATAATTCATCTTCAATTTCTCTCGTAATTATTGATTTTCAGTAAACAATGATGACAACAAATACTTTACTTTGGTCAAACTTTACTTGGTTTGACTTTTCGAAAAAAATCCTTAAGCTTTGGGATGAGGTAGTATATGGTAGTCTTATCTTTATGCTACCATATCTGAAGATAGATAGATAGATCACATTTTTTCTTAACACTGATGTCACTCTCTTTTGTTTAACCTTCTAAAGGGCCACTATGGAGAATGTAGATGGCTTCTTATATGAAACATTACTTGGCTGTTCATTACCTTGTAATAACAAAACTTTGTAGTGACAATGTGTGTAAAGTGCTTGTCGCCATATGAATCCATACCTCAGTTTACTTAGCTAGTGTGAAACTCTCTTCTAATTTTCTTTGTGTATTTACAACTCAGTAGTATCTGGTTTGCATTTTTTTCCGGTGGCACTCATATTGTTCTGTGAGATAGAGTGGTATTTACTTTTATCTCTTCTTAATTTAAAGCACAAATGCTACATTTTACAACTTAACTCGATTCCCATTTGCAAGCTCGGAATCACATTTCTATACCAATACTAATTACATGTACGAGTATTCTTTATATAAACTATCTGTAGCCTCTCATGTTCCAATTGTTAACCAATTATGAACTCTAAACATCATTGCTTGTGTGTGTATTTTACAGGTCAATGAATGCCTTGCATGAAGCAAGGTGCATGGGCCATATCCGAAGGTACTATTTTATTCTTGTTGCACTCTGGGCTAACTACTTCGGATCGACTATGTTTTCGTTCTCTGAACTGTGTGTCCTGTGTGTTTTACTTGGCTGGAAACCTAGGAGGATGTGTGGCTATACTGCATCAATTGCATGGCCTTCTCATCGAGTCATACCACTCGCTCTTCTCCGAGCCCTTACCTACCAGGTTACCACCGCCACCATTCTCAGATCATATCGTCAACATTTTACTGAATAGGTAGTCTGGGTTGTTTATCATCAGTTGGTATGCTATACTGCTTAATCTGAAATTTGGATTTCAGTTCTAGGATGGAACTTTGATGGGATTGTACATATATTTGAACTGTTTAGTGGCAAGTCATGCATTAGGTTATTGGGCTATTGGAATTGTTGTATCAGAGTGATGAGGTACCCATTTCGTGGTACATATGTACGGACAGCTTTGGTCTGACTAAATGTTTAGTGCTGAGCATTATGCTTGCATAATTTCGCTGCAGCATTGCTTCTTTCAGCGTGTCCCTGTGATGTTTTTATGGATCATCAAAGCTCAGTAGCAGGGGTTCTTTGCATGTATTGATGGAAATCTATAAAAACTTGTTTGCTTATGTAGTAGATCTATAGGAAATGGATGTGCTCAACTCTTTTGATTTTGTTTGCTTCTTATGCATATTCAGTGCTGATTGCTGAAACTCGTATACTTTCAGAACCTCCTCCAACTCCACCCACGTCCCCGTTCTTTTGCTGCCGGCCACAACTCTGGCTGCTCCCTCCTATCAGCGTTCCGTCTTGGTGTGCTGTTGCTGGTCTGGTCGTGGCCTCCAGCGACTTGCGCGTAGGGGTAGGCTCGGCTGCCCACGGGTATCAATTACGTCGGCACCACACCACAATTGTGGCGCTGCCAATGTTCAACCTTGGCTACTCCACCCTTCGGCGAGCTACTCGGGTTCTCTTCTTCCCCTTCTATTGGCTATGTTGTTTTAAACTGTTCAATTTTACTCGGATGTGATTTTGGTGCTGTAAAATGTGAATCTTAAGATATGCAAGTCTGCATCATTTTAGTTTTGCTGGCTGAAATGTTTATCTCTAATGTAGAGCAAGTGGGAATGGTCAGCTTGGTTATGTGTCAAAGTACCAAATCGAACTCAAATTATGATGGTTCTATAAATGTTTGGCTTACTAATAGAATAACTTCCTTCATTAAGTTATAATGACACCCTCTCATTCTGAAATTTATTCAGATACGATGGTGCACCAGACTATTATGGTCGTCAAGTACATATTGCTCATGCTACTCCAAGAACACCATATAATCTTCGTACATTTGTACTAATTTGTTTGATGTATCTTAGTAGTCCATGTGATGTGCTATTGTTTCCATATAATTTGGGAGCTATAGTCAATTTTTTCTTTTGTGTTAATAGTTGTGAATATCTCTTACTCATGTACCGTGCATTGTTTCCGACTCCTGTGTGGTAGCGTTTTCCTTGAACTAGGACTATGGGAGACTATTTTCTTCTCTACCATCGGAATGTACCTTACTTTCAAGTTTACACTTGTGGTGGAAAAGGTGCTATACCTACCATATCTAGTTTGCGAAGTGATACCGAGTGGATATGCCTTCTAACACAATTGTATGCATGGCAGATTCAATCATTTTTTACAGCACAAATCGCATTTTTATTATGAAGAATTTCTTTATGGTTAATATGCAACGTCTGAGTAGACAAATAACGTGCAGTTGTAGGCCTGACCTCGCCTTGGACTACTTGTGCCCTTGCTGCCATGCGATGGTGGCAAGTTCTCTGCACCGCAACCATGATAGTGGTGGGCTCTTCTTTGAGTCTGTGGTCTTGGTGAGTTAGTGGTTCTCGTCTTGTGTCCTCTACATGCTCTGTGATATCATGGCTTGCGTTGATGATCTAGGACTCGGTGATGTGGTTTTATGATTAGGATTGGTTCATGCCATTATTGTGCTGGTTATTGGGGCTTATGCACCCTCTTTGTAGATACACCTTTTGACATCTGGTATATTTGATCTCAATGCTTGATGTATTATCAGGCTTTATTATGGACATGGTTTATCTCAACACTAAGGCAATTGTATATTGAATTGTTGATGCTGCTACTTTTTCCTAGTAGTAAATCCTGATATTTTTATGTGCTCAGATACACACCATAAAAAATTATACTTTCGGATTAGCTACATGAATGTTACGCTTGTAGTACACTAAACCTTTCTCGACTTTAATTGTCACATGCTCTACACTGAGATTGGGGTGGATTTTGGAGGCTTAGCCCAAGCATCTTTTTTATTTTCGTTGTTGATCTGCATATATATTGCACATATGTGTTTATATATCTCAAGTTTGAACTGATTGGCATCTGCTGGAAATAGTGGTTAAGTAGGAGTAGCTGTGCGGCTTGCCGGGTAGTGGTCATCGGCACCGATCGCCCTACTCGCTCTAGCCTCCCCAACGCCCGGATCAACGGCCAAGTGGTGTACGACCACCCTCGCCCGAGCTAGCTCACGACCAAGGCTGCTAGCTACTCGTTGGATGTCTTAATGATGAGTAGTTCTCGCTATAGGAAGGTATGAATTCTTCATCTCCAGGTCTAGTTCTAGTGTTGCTTTATGTGTGATCTGTTGTTTACCTGTTCTTTGAACTGCAAGATCCAATTAGAGCATTCAGATCTTGTGTTGGTGAGATGCATGTGTTGTTAATTTGTAAAATGAATCGTGGCAGGGTAAATTTTGGCACAGTAATCCTAGTTATTGTTGGTTGCTCTGTTGTAGCCCAATTTGCCATGGTCTGCCTAATGTGAGGCAATGTTTGTGTTGCTATCCTACATCCACAATTTGTGGGAAGTGGCTGGGAGTGTGAGGTTATGGTCTTATGGAAAGCCTTTGTTGATGGCATGTGGTTCGGACCTTGTACTTTTCTTGTGGTTTATAGCTTGTCGTTTGGAAGGATGACTTATTTTGTTGGTTGAAGCTCGCAGGTGAGTGGCGACCACAGCGACATTCTTGCCAGGGGCAAGGCTGGATGACAACCACTGATGTTGCATTCCATGCAACGCATCCTCCTGGTCAGGCCTCCCCGTATGCCGGAACAACAGGTGAGAGGCACCCCTGTCCCAGCTAGCTGCAGGACGTTGACTAGGTTCTGCCAAAGGAGAGGTTTAAATCCTTCATTCCTAGATTTGTTTCAAGTGTTGATATTTGCATGTTCTGCTGATTAGTTATTCTCTTAATCACCTTGTCGATTAATTAAAAAAATTGGAGCACACACATTCAAAGTTCTAGCTGTCGGGACAGTTTCCCTGCCTCAGATGCGCCCCTGGAGTCTGCCACTGGTCTGTGCCCCAATGGCATGGTCGAAGTTCATTGGTGGTCTCACCGTGATAGCGGGATGACACCTCACCGTGCAACCCCAGCACGCTGATACTGACTAATGTGTCAAAGCTACATGGGCTGGTCCTCAAAACAGGGTAGAGAAAACGATGAGGATAGGGACACACTAATACCATTGGATGGACTAGTTAATGTAGCCAAATCTGTTGTTCTATAACCATCCGTTGGTTCTTGTGCTTACTAGTTTCCTGGTTCTGTAACTAGGTAGTGGTGGTCCTCTTTTGGATGAAACAACAATGATATTAGCTAGAGTCATACTAATATAGGCTTTGCTCTTGTGTATGTAATCGCTGCCGGCAATTGATAATTTTGGTGACACAAACAGTTTTGGTTCCATCTTTAATTTGGTGGAATGCTTTGATGTACAATTTAACCTGTAGTATTTCTTATGTAGTACATTATTTGTTGTCTTTGTTTTTTACCTTGATGAAGTTGTCTTCATTTACTCAATTGCTTGCTATTGTATATATGCTACTACTTCTATACTACTTACATGCTATTTCAGCACATAAATCAGCACTAAACTTTCTAAATTGCAGTAGTAAATGAGTGTGCACTTTATTTCGGTTATGAGTCCTGAAGAAGATGATGCAGTATCCACGTGGAATTCTGAATGGCAGGCAGTATATGTGTAGGGATCTACTTTAGTTTTACATGTACTAATTGTCATCTTGAATTTGCCGATGTGATGTCCAATGGCTTGTTTGGCAGCTGCATTTCCCTGTGCGCTATAGCTCTGTTACTTGCCGTCAATATACTGATCCCATGTGTATATGTAGGATATGCTGAAGAAAAGGAAGACATAGTTGCTGCCGATTGTGAGTGCTCGCTGCAGAAGAGCGTGATCTTTGGGTGCCTGAACTTGGCGAGCGTCCTAGGTGAGGCCCAATTTCGTGGATTTCCAGGGGCTTGACTTCAAGGCGGTGTTCAGGCTGGGGAGGGCTTACAGCGAGGGAGACATTCAGGTACTTGATATGATTGATGCTCCTTTTCTTTTCACTATCTCTTGCACTGCTTTCAAGCTATAGGGTCATGGATAGTTGACTAAGGAAGGTTGAACATAGTGTTTTGACTTGTGGGAAGACTTAAACATAACAGTGTTCTCCTAGGATTATGGTCTGCGAGGCATTTCTGGGTTTGATGAGTAGGAAAAAGGTTGGATTTAAACCTTTGGACAAACTGTCGCTTATGTTCCTAAAGCATACTGCCTGCACAGATAGCACCCTATTGTTCTGGTCGAGTAAGGTTGTGTGAGTATAATACTTTAAGCTTGTGTGAGTATAACTAGAATTGTTTCTTCAGATTAAGCAAGCCTTTAGTTAGAAAGCATTGTTTCGACTTTCGAGCACTTGTGAATGTTTTGATGTTCCTGTCAATATGATCCTTCTTTGGTGTGGGAACAACCATGGATCCAACTTTGACTCATGCTGGTTGGTCAGGTTCGAGGAGAAATTGGGTTGCTTCCCGATGTATTTGTTGAGCTTGAGATTTGTCAATTTTTTTTTTTCTAGATGTTACCCAATCGGTGTTAATCGTGAAATGACATTCTTGGACATTGTTTTGCAGATCAACTTCTTCCTTCTTAGAAGGTTGTTGGGTGTGATGTCTCCAACCTCACCAATGGCGAGATCCCGATGGTTAATATCAAGTCCATGTCCACCGACGCCTGTGTGGTTGCTGTTAAGAATAGTGGCGCCAAACTTCAGCCGACGGCGTCTGTCTACACAGCAAAGGCGAGAAGGTTTCCTTGATCCGCGGTGTCGGGAAGCTTTGACGCCTTATCGGATCGGGCCAAATGTATGTTGCCGCGACGCTTGGAGTAGAAATAAAAGTTTATGCAGAGAGGGACAAATAGTGTGAAAAGGGCAGAGAGTTCCTATGTACATAGTTGGAGGGGAAAACATGAGTCTGAAAGTGCGGGTTATTTAGCATGCCAATTTACATATTGGATGTGTTAGTAAGCCATGATACCTATTACAGTCTCGTTGAAGTTCTATGCATCGATTGTCTTTGCTTATCATCATTGCCTTGCATCATGTCTTTGGTATGCTCTGTCTTGCTCGTGGCGTGCTCAATATTGCTCTGTATAAGGCCGGTTTGCACATTTTCAGTCAGTTTCAAGCACGTAGAATTTCTAGTATTGATTGACGGATGCATACTGCATTCAGTTCATTCTTATACAAGGGAAACGCAATATGTTTTTGGTGATGTTTTGTCAATTTGTTTGGTTTACCAACGCTAGTCCTGGTACTTCCAAGCCAAGAAACAACATCTAAATTGAGAATTAATATTAAGAGTCCAGATTATTCGGAACTCGCGAATACAAAACTGAATTCAAGGATAAATTTACTTGGAAGGGATTTAATGGAGAAAGGAAAGGAAAGATAGAGATTGTGTAGAAGAATCAAGATAGGTCATCCGTGCTAAGTTTCTACAAGTAACGGATCTGCGCCAGGGCAGCTCGGATGCCATGACAACAATTGTGTTCATTTGGTTTTCCAAGACAGACCCATCTGAGTAGTCCATCATTCTATCTGTGGCTTCCAAGACTTCTAAATGGATCTAGACCAGTGCTAGCTGACCTCTAGGTTGTGTATGCGACCTCTCATTTCAATGTTTGTGAAATGAGTGTTTGAGAGTTGTTGATACTATTTCCGAGTCTACTAACGACCTCCTATGTTGTAGCTGGATGGGCACTCCATCTAGTCGGAGAGCACTAGTGATATAACCATACAGAATATACTACATAGGGAGAGCCCAGCCGCATTGGTGAGTGATGATTGCCATGCAGAATGAGGAGAGCCTGTCGAGTGGGTTGCTCTCAGTGCAGTAGCTAGAACTAGGTATGAACATATGTCTATCTCAGCTGGAAGCTAGTGTAACAAACCTGCATTGTATGTCCTGGAAATGTTTGTGAAATGATTGTTTGAGAGTTAAACATTGCATCTAATATGGACGAGCACCAGAATGACTACCATGCGAATACCGAGAGCAAGCCTCACTAGTGATAATTACCATGCAGAATGAGGAGACTTGCATCTGGCAGCTTCATTAGACGCCATGCCATCACCTAATCAAGATGCATCTCGTCGACATGCACATGCCCATCGCTCCACCCAACCGTCGCTGCTCCTACCAAGAGGAAACGACTAGAACCAAAATTGCCTCCAATCTTGTCTTCTTTCCCGCCATACAACTCCCTCCATCCCATCGAAATTGAAACCTCAAACCTTGACGTCCCTTCTATAAATACGAGGAGGGGAGAAGCCGGCCGCGTGCGGCTTGCCGCGACCGACCGACTTAGACTTTGATCTTTGTCGAGGAGAGGAGAGGAGAGCGAGGCGACGGCGCTCTGTTATTCTCTTGGTCCAGCTTATCGATGTCTGGCTCACCACGGCCGTGCAAGTGCAAGGAGATGGAGGGGAAGATGCTGCCTAACAGCGGGAACGAGGGAGGGAGGAGGGTGATGGATGTCCAGGAGTAGTGCTAGTCGTGGACGCTGGTACTAGATGGGTGCGAGCCGGCCAGCAGCAGGTACATGCCTTGTTATGCTTCGTGGTTATGTTCTTGCTCCGTTAATTTTTCTTGTCATGGCGTGGTCCTATTATTCTGCCTTGCTTCTTCTTTTCGCTCACGCTGACGCACGTGCGGGCGCCGCGTTTGTGCATTCTTGTTTTGTTGAACGATTAGAGCTAAGATGGTCTGCCGGGACGGATTCAACTGAGATACTCCGTACAAAAGAAAGCATGCACGCAACGATCGATCACCCTTTTAGCTAGCTAGCCTAGAACTAAGAAGTACGTAGTAGATACCAAACTAAGAAACAAGCATGGAAACAGCCTGGCAGCAGCAGCAGGCGGTCGAGCGGAGGAAAGCCACGCACACGTATTTGGTGAACAGCGCTGACAGCAGCAGGCGGATCGAGCGGAGGAAAGCCACGCACGCACGTATTTAATCCAGAGCGGAGGCGTGCGCGTGAAGCTGTACCGCGCTCACATCCTCGCCACGCTCTCGCCCGTAACAGACGCGCGCGCGTATGATCGTCGCCACGTCGCAGCGTCGATCCGCGTCCACAGGCGTCGCCATCGCGCACGCGCGTGGAAGCTCTGGCCGGGCGGTGCAAGGGAATCAAGAATTTGGTCCCCAGAAAAAATGCATTAACCCTAGCGTACATGCATGTATCGACGTCCGGAGCGGCCGAACGGCGGATCAAGAATTTCTGAAGCGATCGATCTATTCCTACGCCCTCAGCAGTTTATCATCCGCAAGCTTCGATGGAGTTGAGATCAGGTCGTCGCCTGCGTTCCTCCCAGCAGTTACGCAGCCCAGGCGGCGGCGGCCCCGATCGCATCAGTGCCCTCTCCGACGACATGCTTCTCCTCATCGTCGGCCGAATCGGATGCGCCATCGACGCCGTGCGCACCACCGTCCTGTCCCGCCGGTGGCGCGGCATCTTCGCCCTCCACTGGGCGACCGTGAGCGAGATCGTCTTCCGCGACGTCGCCTTCTCGTCCCTTGAAGCGGCTCTCAGCCGCGTCTGTCTCTGCCACCCTTCTACCGCTGTCTACTACCTCCGGACCCGCGTCCACGGCACCTGCATCCCCGATGAGCGTGCGCACAGCTCGCTTCTTCGCGCCGCCTCACGGCTCCAGGCTAGGGAGTTCAGCGTCAGCCTCTCCTCACACGCAGGCACAGGCCTCTGCGAAGGCTCCACCTTTGTAGGCGGGTGCTTCCACAACCAGCTGCCCAGCTCCGTCCGCGCCACATGCCATGTTTATCTTCGACCCGGTGAGTATGTGTTCGGTATGCATGACTACGATATATATGCTCCTAGATAGATGAAATACACAATGATACTCCTACTACTTTTTTTTTTAGATAAGGGAGCATAGCTCTAGTCTCTGCATCAACAGATATACACGGCTTTACTTTATTAAATCAAAGTATGAGTTCACGAAAATTCAACTATTACATTTAAGAATAAGCTAAGGTCGATACATGAATCGACCATAAGAAAATGCGGCACATAGATAAGCTATCTATTTGATATTCTATTAAGATGCCGTCATCCAAGTAGCTCTGAAAAAGAAGTCCTTGACAACCACTACTACTATACTAGCTCTGTCCGATTTGTCAAGATACACTTTTATCTATAAGTGATTTAGTGTATAGATATATACGAAATCTAGACTAATCTATACTCCCTCCGGTCGGATAAAATTGACGCGGAGTGTGAATAGAGAACAGCTTGTGTATGTATTAGTCTGCGTCGATTAAACCGGACCAGATGAGTATATGACATCTAATTGGAAACAAAGGGAGTATAATCTTATGATTAATGTGTCTGTTTTACTTGCCAGCGGCAACAATCATAGCTCATGTAAGGACTATACATTTGAACGTTCTTATATTGACGGGAGCTTGTTTCAATTTGCTTCCTTTGCAGGATTAATACATGGCGGCCAAAATTGTCCGTCAACATGATTTTTCATGCTCATGGACGAGGCCATTCTTTCTAATGCCTGTCAACTGGTTTTCTGGATGCACATATTGTTCTCTGGTTTGGGGATTTTGCCTAGCTGCTAGCTGTCTGCTTTGCAGCGCAGCTATAGGCTACGAGTTCTCACTCCCAGTATTGTTTAATTGTGGAAGTTTATTTTTCCGAATCTATGAGTAATGTGCTTCAAGTGATCCTGTTAAGCCTATTATGTTTATTGTTATTTTCATGTCAAGTTCCCCACCGTTGTCTACGAGGTGCATGGTACCGGTCCTCTGATGAGTGATAGTAGGCAGTTGGGCAGCCACCTTGAACTCGAACCGTGGTGCGCCAGTCTCGAGCGCCATGATATTTTTCTTGGTGACACGGTAGAAACGACCCGAGAACATGAGCAGAGTTGCATCTCTCTCACTGTCATACTGAAACCGAATCACCTTCCAACGTTCGTCGCCGGGCTTTGCGATGCCTAGGATGCCGCCTCGGCGAAACAAAACACGAACGATGTGGAATCGCTAGCAACGCCGGAGCCCCATGCTATGTTAGACGGGAGTATCTTGGAGTTGGCATCGTAAAAGGTGTAAAGCCCGCACGCAGATAGCAATGTGGTCACGGGCGGGAGCTCGACGAGGTGGCGCGTGAGCGGATTGAGAAGTCGAACGTGGGTAGCCTTGTGGAGCAGGAGGAGGCCCTCGGGGGTGGGGCGCGAGAGTGTCGTGGTTGCGAAGCTCCGGGAGATCCACTCTTATGCACTCACCGGTGGATACGTTGAGGAAGCGGCGGCGGTGGCGGGGCATGAGGTTCTCCTGCAGCATGATCCAGTGCCGAGGGTAGAACTGGCGGTCGCCGTACCTTTGTGGGTTGGCGCAGCACTGGTGCCACGGTCTGCAAACGGCGCGGAAGCGGATGTAGTCGGCCACGTCGGCGGCGAGGACGCGCTCGGCGATCAGCCCCGCCGGCCCGTCGGAAAGATTCGCCCAGTCCATTAGATGACATCACGGATCAGAACACTGGAGCGAGCAGCGGCGCCGCCGCTTGGACCGGCTATGGTGTCGGGGTTCTTTCTCCGCCGCCATAGGAGCGCGCGCGCGGCAAAGTCGGCAACCAACCGGGATGTAGGATGTGATGATCGCCGTACGAGAAGGAGAGTTGGCGGTTGTTAGCTGATTTGGATTGATCAGTTTCCAAAGGAATTTTTGTCAAAAAGGACCACCTGCCCCAGTGAAATGGCAAAAAGGACCACCTCTCGCAAAAATGGCAAAAGTACCACGGCGGCACGCTAGCCAGGCGACACGTGGCGGGTGCCGCCGCCGGCTGTGGCGGCAGGCCCTGCCGCCGTCGCGTGTGGCGGCACGTCCGTCGCCATGGTCGCCGTCCGCCGCGCCGTTAGCGCCGCCGAGCCAGGTGGGCCCTGCCGTCACAGGGTGTGGCGGCACGCTGGCGTGGCGCCTGCCTTCACCAGCCGTGGCGGCAAGTACCCAGGTCGGGGGACACAGCCAGCAGGCCTGCGCACTGATACCCACGCGCACTCATTCCCACGCTTCGCTTTTTGATGATTGCTTCGCTTTTTGCTGATTGCAGTAATTTCCCGCCTAATTCTCCCGCTCGATCTGTCCAGTTCTCTATAAAACATGTGATCCTCATACCTACGCCTTCCCCTCCAGTTGTCCCAATTTCTGTCACTTTGGGGCCTTTGGTTCCGGACATAGACATGTGCATACAACTTGTAGATACAATCTAAGTAATAATTATAGAGCTTAAATCTAAGATCGTGCCACTCGGGCCCTAGTGACAAGCATTAAGCATAACAAGATTGCAGCAACAATAACTTCACAAACTTTATAGATAGACTAATCATAATGTATCATCCATCGGATCCCAACCAACACAACACTGATTACATCAGATGAATCTCAATCATGTAAGGCAACTCATGAGATCATTGTATTGAAGTACATGGGATAGAGAGTACCAACTAGCTACTGCTAGAACCCGTAGTCCATGGGGGAACTACTCACGGAGCATGATGGAGACGGTGGCGTCGATGGAGATGGCTCCCGGGGGCACTTCCCCATCCCGGAAAGGGTGCGGGAGAGAGAAGGGTGCGGGAGGGTACACGGAAGGGAGCTCAGCTTTACTCTTGTAACAGTAGCTGCTTGTATATGGTGTTGGCCCTTTTGCGCATCTGAACCTACTACTCACCTCGTCTCTAAATATAAAACGGTTTGGTAGTATAAAGGAGCTGAAGTAGTAGTAGTATTTATTCGTTAGGGGCGCAAAAAGCTCTGTGTCTCATTGCGTTGGATTGATAGAAAGAAACTCTTATATACAAATGCACGGTACATTGAATTGATAGAAGAAAATCTTTGATATAAACCGACCAATAGACATCCAGCAACATACCAGGTTGCAAGAGAATCCTATATATATAGCCCAACTGCATGGATGCTACAAGATGCTGCGCCACCCTTGAAAAATGTAGAACTCACATAAGTGATGCTAAATATCTAGAACATAATCCAAAAGTGTTGCATAAGGAGAGACAGTCAACAAGACTATGTGGTGCAACCCTATGTGGCCAGGCCAGGGATCTGTCTAAGATGTAGTTAGCACGTCCGGTACTCCTGTCCTGAAGACAGTAGGACTCAATTTTTTTGTCATCTCTCTCATCGAAATCGTAGCATAGATAGATGGTGTGATCTCTAATAGAGGGAAAACCGATGTAGACACTGAAAAAGAACAAGGCATGCCCAGGAATAGGGCCCGCCCGTTGAAACTCTTAACCCGGTATAGGGTCTTCTTCTTCAAACCTAGACGGTACACCTTATACCTCATGGAGCAAGATACAAAACGGTGCACTAGCATCAATTCCCCATTGTTGTCTACCAGGTGCATGGTAGACAACAATGGGGAATTTAGGAGTGCGATAGGCAATTGGGCAGCCACCTCGAACTGTGGTGTGTGATCAACGCCAGTCTCCAGCACCATGAGATTTCCCTCGGTAACATGGTAGAAACGACCCGAGAACATCAGTGGAGTTGCATATCTCCGATTTTCACATCGAAACTGAATCACCTTCCAACGTTGATCTCCGGGCTTTGAGATGCCTAGGATGCCATGCTTGGCGAAACATAACACGAACGATGTCGAATCACTAGCCACGCCAGAGCCCCATGCTTTGTGGAACGGGAATATCTTGAAGTTTTGATCGGAAAGGGTGGAAAGACCGTATGCAGATAGCAGCGTGGTCACGGGCGGAAGCTCAACGAGGTGGCGCGTGAGCGGATTCAGGAGTCGAACGTGGGTAGCCTTGTGGAGCACGATGAGGCCCTCGGGGGTGGGCGCGAGAGTGTCGTGGTCGCGAAGCTCCGGGAGATCCACTCTTATGCACTCGCCAGTGGCGATGTTGAGAAAGCGGCGACGGTGGCGAGGCATGAGGTTCTCCTGCAGCATGATCCAGTGCCGGGGGTAAAACCGGCGATCGCCGTACCTGCGCGGGTCGGCGCAGCAGTGCCGCCAGAGGGTGCAAACAGCGCGAAAACGGATGTAGTCGGCCACGTCGCCGGCGAGGAGGCGCTCGGCGATTAGCCCCGCCGGCCCGTCGGAAAGACTCGCCCAGTCCCTTAGATGACAGCACGGATCAGAAGAAGACCAGAGCGAGGGGCGGCGCCGCCGCATGGACCGCCCTTTGTCCGTCATCAGAGCGCGCACGGCAAGTCGGCAACCGGGGCAAGGTAGGAACTCCGGCGTGTGCTCGATCGATTGTAATCTGATTTGGATTGATGAGTTTCCAAAGTCGTTAGCAATTTCCTAGCTAGGGAGGTTAGAGTCCCTGTCGTTTTGGTTTCAATTATAAAAAGAAAAAAGAAAGAGTCCCTGTCGTTTTGGTGTTGCAGATACATACGCCTGCGTACATATATACACATGCATACAAACGTTTTGTTTCGTACCAAAGGTGAGAAGAAATCTAACAATTGCCAGCCTTGGAATTGATATCGATGCCGTCGTCGGCCGTCACGCCCGCGCTGCCTCTGCTCCCCGTCGCGCCGCTAGACGGAGAGAGCGGCTACCTCCGCTGGAAGGAGTCGGTGATGCTTCGCCTCCACACCCTCGGCCTGGCGCACGTGCTGTACGAGGAGGAGCGTCCCGCCGGCATGAAGCAGCGGGCGGGAGACGACGCGCTGTGCCGCGGCCACATCCTCGCCACGCTCTCCGACCGCCTCCTCCCGGCGTACGCTCACCACGACACCGCCGGTGCCGTCTGGCGCGCCGTGGGTCTCACCTACGATCTGGACATGTCCAGGAGCAAGGCCAGCGCGTTCCGGTACGATGAGGACGAGCCCCTCCTGGAACAGCTCGCGCTCCTGGAGGCCTTGGCCACCGTCGGAAATACCTTGGGTGTTATAGCGTTCTACGTTGACAACTCTGGGTTCCCGTGGGAGATGGTGCAGAAGGTCCGCGAGCAGGGTCTCGAGCCGCGCATGGACGAAATCTGGAAGATCTTTCGGAAGCAGGTGAGAGACGACAGAGCAGTGCAAATTGATGATGATTCTCCGCCGGTGAAACGGGGAAGATCGTACAGAAGAAGGTGGTAGGCCGGGGAAGTAATCCAATGAACTGTGCTCGGTGGTGCACCGTGTTCCCGGTGCAAGTTTGCAAGGGTTTAGTAGTACGGTGCAAGTTTCCAAGGTTTAGTTACGGTTAGACAAGTCTGTGAGTCAGTTTGCATTGTTCGATCGTGCCCTACTTGGATTAGTTGTTAGCCTCGAGCCATGTAATCGAAACTTGAGAGTAGAGAAATAGATAATGACAACAATACCCTCTATTGTTGATTCGAGATGTTTTCACTGCATTACCACGTGTGTTTTGGTACATGGAATTGGTTTTCTCTAGTTTTACTTGATTTTTCAGGTAATTATAAGAACATCGCTGATTTAGTTTGGTGGACTCTCTGCTCTGTAATGTTTTCTTAGCGGAGCCGGTATCCCTCCCTGATTTTCTAAAATTAGATTTTCTAGAGTGTACCCACTATTGTTGCGAGGATTGTGATTCCAAAATCTTTAACGAAGGCAAGATCACTTTTGTCCAAGAATATAACTAATTTTTTTCTGCACTTAGATATTTTCTAAAAATGCATGTGTAGGTTCTTTTTATTATTTTATTATTGTTATTGTATGACGCCAGGCAAAATTGCCATATCAAATTCTATGACTTGATTTTCATTGTCGCCAATGTAGCTTTAGTTGCTTTAGCTATGCTGAGAGGGAACTCATGTCATGCTTACTTGTACAAAAATATATGTTTTGTTATGGAAAAAACAACTTAATTTAATTAATGAATCATCTTGGTGGATCGGATAGATAATTTTTTGATGAGTGGTAATCAGGACCATGTCCGTGGGGCTATTTCTATGAGTTGCATCACCATTTTTATGGGGGCCATGTCTATGGTCTGTTCTTGTCTTATGTACACTCGCAGAAAGCACCTTGAAACTATGGAGATTAAAGAGGTTTTTAGTTTAGTAGCTTCCATGTGTAACTGCATGTCATATGACCTATTTCTTGACTAGATACGGTTTATGAATTCATCCCGGCGTGATAGGAAGATGTAGGATGTGTACGTAGGTGGGAACAAGTCTTTTGTGGTTAGGGTAAAGTCTCATTTTGGTCTTCACGTTTTTTTAGATATGGAAGCATCGTACCAGCCTCTGCATTAATAGATGCACACGGCTTACTTTTTTAGATATGTGAGCATCGCCTCAGTCTCATCTTGGTCTTCACGTGAATTTTTGAGAAATATGAGAGCATGGTAAAAGGGTAACTAAATCATGCGGGTAACGTGTATAAACCTCTCGAGGATGTCAGAAATTAAGTACTCGGCCACGTCCCTGGTTATGTACATCTTTGAGCAACTAAGCCTGTAACTATTTGGTACATCTCTTCATCCCGATTTATTGAAATAAAAAATTGATGGGTTGAACACGGCTTAGGAGTACTTTGGTCTATTCAAGTGTCCAAAGAGATTCCTAAATGATGAAAACTTATTTGAAAAGATATCATAAAACTTGTTTTCTATAAAATAAACATGAATCCCACCTAGAAAAATACGCATGTAGATGATAGATCCGTTGCCACCCTTTCGTGAACTTGCTAATACATTCAAAGTATTGACCAAATTCCTCTCCTGTAACGTTTCATGTCGCAAACTTCCCTTAAGTAAAGTTGGGTGTGATGTTAGGGTCGCGAGTTTCCACTCGGCGTGTTTCGTTGTGTCACTGAATATGACTCCTTATGTTAATTGCTTTCCGCTCATGAACTATGTGTTGAGCTAGCTCTTCAACTATGCAAGTTGTATCAAACTATTTCATTTTCGATCATGCAATATACACCGTAATAGATTATGGTCTTTGTTCCATGATATGGTGTGTCCTAGCGAGTCGATCTAGTGATGAGCACTAAAATCAAATAGGATTGACCCATACTACCATAGTAGGACGTGTCGCTTCAGCCACATTTCTATCCGCGAGCTAGATCTCACTAAATCAAATAGGATTGACCCATACTACCAATCTACCATGCTAGGACCGTGTCGCTTCAATCGCATTTCTATCCACGGGCTCGGAATCAATTGATTTCCCAAATATATTAAGCCGCTAGAAATGCTCTAAGCTGCTTCCTTAAAATTTTCTTTGATGGACGTTTGGTTTAAAGGAATGAAAGACCAAGCTTTGGACCACTTCGTGTGCGATACCACAGGACAGTTTCCACCGGGCCGACGGACCTGGAAAAAAACTTGGCGGGAACGCAAGCACGAGCGCGCGTCGGTAGCTCCGGTTCGCGCCAAAAAAAAGTCACTGCTTCTTGTACCTTGTAAATAAACGCAGAGAGAGAGAGAGAGAGAGAGAGAACGCTGGGGCATAGCAAACCCTCTTCCCCAAATCTTCTTGTCGCGCTCCTCCGCTCCACGGCCGCGCGGCGGCGACAGCTCCCTCCAACACTCTGTCGCTCTCTAGCTTGCTTCGTCTCCAACAGCTAGAGGTATGTCCCGATTCTACCTACGTGCTCTCCGATTACCAGATCTCTTGGTTGCCTTGCCTTTCTTGCATCTGTTTTTTAATGTAGATTTGAGCTACTCTTGAAGCCCTTCCTTGCAGATTTTGCCAATATTTGAGATTGGGTTGAAAACACTAGAAAGTGATTGAAATGATATTGCTTCAAAGTTACACACTCCATCCTAATAAAAGTGTCTCAGCTTTATTAAAATTTAGATGTACATCTCACATCTACTATCTAGTACTAGGTAGATACATTTGAATTTTAATAAAAGTGGGACATTTTTAGTGGGATGGAGGGAGTACTTCGATCTCTTGCTCAAGGTTGTGTGGAGATTAGCAATACTGTGCGTGTGTCGCAGGCTGAATAATCCTCTCTGTTTAGCAAAGCTGACCTTTGTGCTCCTCTGCTTTCTTGCTGCATTCAGTCAAACAGGCCAGGGGCGTGCGTTCCAGACAGATCGATGTCGTCGTCGGCGGTCAAGCCCGAGCTGCCTCTGCTCCCCGTGGCGCCGCTGGACGGAGAGAGCGGCTACCTCCGCTGGAAGGAGTCGGTGCTGCTCCGCCTCCACACCCTCGGCCTGGCGCGCGCGCTGTCCGAGGAGTATGAGCTGGAGCGTCCCACCGTCGAGAAGCAGCGGGCGCGCGAGCGCGACGACGCTCTGTGCCGCGGCCACATCCTCGCGACGCTCTCCGACCGCCTCCTCCCGTTGTACGCTCACCACGCCACCGCCGGTGCCGTCTGGCGCGCCGTGGGTCTCACCTACGATCTGGACGCGGGGATGGATGCGTTCCGGTACGATGAGGGCACGCCCCTCCTGGAGAACCTGGCGCGTCTGCAGGCCACCCTTGCCGCCGCCGGAAAACTCTCACGAATCTTGATGAGGTGCAGCATTGAGTTTGGTGGGTTCCCGTCGGAGATGGCACGGGAGGTCGACAAAGTTCCCAATGTAAGTATGGCCGGCATCTGGAAGATTGCTCGGCGGCAGGTGGTGTCGGACAGGGTGGGAGAGATTCAACGACACGCTCGTTATACGACAGACGGGCAAGGGAGCAGCTCCTCGGATGATTCTCAATCTCAGCCCATGAAACGGGGGAGACAGGGGGAGTAATCCAGCACTCTGCATCTTGTGGTGCAGCCTGTTCGGGTGCAGTTTGCAAGGTTTAGTAGTCCGAGTGCCCGGGTGCAAGTTTGCAAAGGTTTAGCACGAGTTTCAGTCAGTTTGCTGTTCGATCCTGCCCTACTAGCTAGTACTAGGATTTAGTTGCTAGTCTTGTTAATTAAGTCTTTGTAGTCAAATTAAGGTACCTTCAGTATGTAACCCATCTCTGGAGTGAAATCCAAATTAGCGATGTGATCAACAAGGATTTAGAGCTGAACTCGTGCTCCGGCTTATGTACTACCCCGTAGTCAACAAAATAAAGTCAGGGTAGATGAATTTGTCGACTGTTTCAATCAATTTGCGCTTCTTGCCGAGTGAACAATCTTACAATGTACTGAATTCGCGCCGCAGCCGGCCGCCACTCCCGCGCTCCGTGGACGGAGAGAGCGGCTACATCCGCATCCACAACTTGGGCCTGGCGCACGTGCTGTCCGAGCGAGGAGCCTTAATTTGGTCCTCGTTTCGTACGACCGCCCCGCGATGACGGTCACGCCCGCCGCGCCGTCTCGTTTCGTATATATGTGGGCCGTCACGTACACCCGCGCTGGAAGGATCGGCCGGGTCGTCGATGCATGCGCGTACGTGTGCCGCCGCTTGCTTGCTCGCGAATTAATGCATGCTGCGTTCAATTGATTTAATTTAATTAATTAATACAGTAAATCCCCGCTCGCTCAAATATCCGGCCGTCCCTTGTGCTTCCCTCGTGTGAAGGACCACTTGTGCATGTACTCCGACAGAAAGCGACCGGCCGTGGATGCATGAGTACGTACTTCCGATCGATCGATCGATCGATCAGTTCCGCTCCCTTCCCTGCGCCGCCGGCAGGCCGGAATCAAATTAAGAAGCGGGCGTTCCGTTCCACTGCTACTGGTACGTGTGTGTGACCCGGAATAAAAGTCGGTACCCCTCCTTCACGTTTGTTTCCTTAAATAAAAAATCTATATTATAAGCACATGGGCCCTCGCAGCGACAGCGATCATGTTCGGGTTCCTCGCACATCTATCAATTTCATAGCTTTACATTACTCATGATTTCCAAATAGAACACACGTAGTCCACCTACCCGTTTCCTTCGTTCCCTTTTGGGCTACATTCTAGGAAAAACCGTGTTTCCTTAACGGATTCGGAATGGATCAGATAATGACGGATTGTGGAACAGAAATATGGCAGATTGTGGACCAAAACAAAATTAATTGGATATACATAACCATACAATTAGAAATAGTTGACAAAAAAAAAGTTTAACAAAACACAAATAAAGTAAATACCACCTCTATCTATAAATATAAGTCCGAGATTTATTTAAATTTAAGTGTATCTAGACGCTATTTAGTGTTCAGATACATCCATATTTAAAAGGGTTAGACAACCGACGCATGATTTAATAGCCCAACATTCTAACAATGATTGTGCAAGTGAGATGGTATATTGTTTAGCAGACGGACTCGGCAACTCACTATCTAATAAATATGATATGTTATCGTTTTGGGTACATCGCTCTCAACTGAGTGCTGGTGTAAAAATACACAAGATTATCGTCACGGATTGTCAAGGAATGATATCTTTGAGGACAGAGTACTCCCCAAAGATGTAATTAAAGGGATCACAGTTGCTATGATCCGGTATTGGTGGAGAGATGATGATGAATAGAAGCATATGGCGATGTTGAAAGGGCGGCTCATGGCAACGCGGGACGCTCGCCATCTGTCAGGCAAAGAGGGCGCATTGTACAATACAGTTAAAACCCGTTGTTTCCACCCAAATGATTGATCTATAAAATTTACATATCAATGACTGACTGCTATGCTACCCCATGAAATTCATCGTCGGATCCGCGTGAGTCAACTCGATCCAAGCAGAATGCAAGAACCTGCTTGCCGCAGACTACTTCATGGAACACGATCTGAACCGCCTACATCAAACCCATCCAAAGGCCCTCGCTCACCTCAATCTACTCCCGATAGCACAACACTTTTAGAGTTCCGACGCATGTCTCCTCGATCCTCCATCTTCTCCACTCACCAACCGCCGCCATCGATGCTAGTCCACCCTAGCCTATCCGTTCACCGTCCTTTCATCCCCACCACACCCACCCATATATGTCCTCTCACCTTCCAACACCCCAAGCCCACTTTCTCCCGACCCCCCTCTCACGTCTCGTTGGCTCTCACCAGATTGGCCGCTGCCCTCCGTCCGACCAGTGGCAACGCCCCTCTTCCACCAGTGTCGCGACGATGAGGCTGAGAAGATGCACCGTCAGGGATCCTCTCGTGCGGCGTCTCACTCAGGCATCGGATGAATGAAGCACAAATGGGGACGGGCCGATGGGGATGGAGCAGACAATCACACACACACACGTCAAACTCGGGGCAGCATGCTTCATGGTGTAGGTGACCCATCGTTAAACCGTGAAGCCGCAATAGCTCTCCATGGAGACGCGGAGATCTCGAGAGGCCAAGGGGGTGTCTTGGATTATTTTTCAAAGGGTTGATTTATCAAATTTAATTACTACTACTCTCTCCATACCGGTTTAGTCTTAGTTTACTGGGTTTCTTATAAAATCAGAGATATCCCCAAAAATTAGTCTTAGTTTAGCATTAAATCAGTGATTTAATAGCCAAGAAGATATGTGAGCCAAGAAGATCGCGACCCGACAGCCGTGGATGAAAACGATCTGAAACGCCCACATCCCACTACTCATCCAACCACCCTCGCTTACCTCCATCTTCCACATCAAGTTTTGAGTCCCGAGGCGTGTCTCCTCGATGCTCCCACCTTCTCCACTCACCGGCCGCCGCCATTGATGCTGCTCGCTTGGTCCAGCCCACTCACCCACCCACCTGCGTCCCCTCCCCTCCCCTTCCAGGCCCCCAACTCACTTTCTCCCGACCTTCCTCTCTTGTCTCGCTGCCGCTCACCTGATCGACCGCCGCCCTCCGCCCGGCCGGTGGCAGCGCCCCGCTTCAACCAGCGCCGCACGCGACGAGGAGGCTGAGAAGGTGCGCCGTCGGGGGCCCTTGCGTGCGCCATCTCACTCCAGCCGCGGATGAATGAGGCACAGCCGGGGACGGGGCCGTCGCCAGCGGCCGTCTCGATTCCGCCGGTCCTGCATCTTCTACGGCGACGCCAAGGGGCGGACGACCAGCTGCAAGCTCATCCGCCGTCTAGATGGTACTATGTGCTATCTCCCTCATTCGGTTGCTCCCCGGGGTTTCCTTCACCGGTAGGGAGAGTTTATCTGGGGTTTCCTTTAGAAAGGCGCCGTCTTTCCAATTGATTCTGTGGAATTCGATGACATGGAGGGTGGGGTTCGATACCTAGCTAATTATTTCATCTGCAGCTACAGCTTGTAGCGATGGCGTGTGATAAGAGTGACAATGGCTGCATCTCACTTGGATGCTCCTGCATAATTTAGTGTAGTTAGGGCCACACAAAACATCCACAGCATTCTCTAAAAGTACATGGAGGTTCACCATATCAATTTCCCGAATTGCATAATACCTCTCTGAGTCGACTCGGTGATATGGTCATCAGGGTGGTAATGTAGACTGAATCCATGTTCGAATGCAATGTTTCATTAGGGGAGATTCTGAACGATATTGAAACTAGCGGGATAGCAAAATAATGTAGATACAGTCTTAGGTAAACAAAGTGGTAGCACATCCAATATAAGAGGTCCCAAACTACAGGCAGAAGTTAAGGGTCTCATATGTAATTCATTCCATAATCTCCAAGTCATGCTATAGAGTTTGTCATGATTCAAACATAAGCAGTGTTTTGAGTTTAAGTATTAATTGCACTGACTTTAAGATGTAGAAAAAGCACCATTGCCCTGTAGTTTAAGTATTAATTCCACTGGAGTTTCTCGTGATTCAAACACCGTTGAATGTTGGTTGCAGTGGCAAGTTTCGTTTTTTTAGTGTGCCACCATTTGTCAAATACACATTGTTGTTCTGGATGCTGCTTTTGATAAAGACTTCTTGTCATGGCTTGTACAGCTGTGATTCACTTTCAACTTCTGTCAACAGAGATGATGTATTAATAAGTACTTCCTCTATTCCCATTCATAAGGCTACGTCTTGTAAATGGGAACAGAGGCGTTGTGTGTCCGTGTGTTGATTTGTTCATAATGGTGATAAAGTGTTAAGCGCTATCAGGTTGGATCACTGGAATGTTGAGAGCATATGGTTGCTTTGCTTAGTATTCAAGATAATAAGACTGATTTACCTTTGCACAAACTCTGTCAATCTCTATAGTATATGTTTGTAAGGGGAACAAGTTTCTGAACCAGCAGTAGATGTGAATATGTCACAGGAATCTTGCTGCCTCTTTAAGTATAATCATAGCGTCCTCCCAATTGTCTTCTTGCTCTATTAATCACTTAGAAAATAAAATCAACAATTGTGGCTATGTACTTTTGTAAACATGAGAAACCTATTATTCCATGGAGTGTTCTGCATTTTCTGCTTGCATTTAGTTGCCCACTGTGATTTTGTAGCACCTGTCATATTGGTGCTAGTCCGCAAGGCATCATTATTATTATATGCGGTATTTGATTTTACTGGTCTATTATTTTATTTTGCCGCCTTGTTTTCACTGGTTATATGCGGATTGATAGTTTAAATAGTTGTCATGATGTTGATGCCAAAATGTGGTACTTCCTCCAATCCAAATTAATGGACTCCACTTTGTCTAGATACAGATGCATCTAGACATGTTCGTTGACTAGATACATCTATATCTAGACAAAGGTGAGTCAATTAATATGGATCAGAGGAGTAATATTTTGTTACATTTAAAAGAAATTTTTCATATTGCTGTAATGCATAGCTTATGCAGAAAGAAAAAGATTTGCCATCTTTCCCTTGTTTGTGCTGATCTCCTATTTGACTGGAATCTTACGCATAGGGCTCATTCTGAATCGAAGCGTTTCAAGGCAAATAAACAAACTGAGAATGATATGCCGTGATCTCTGACAGCGCCTATTCGCGCAACCTGGAACTGCTGCCCGTAGTGGTGCTGATGCTCGGCACCACACCGCAACCACCATGCACCATCGAAGCACAAGGTAAGCGTTGTACCCAAAATCCCAATCTCAAATCTGTTCCCCCAATATGAATTGAAAATCCGCGTCTTTCTTGAGCAGCCGGAGGAGGACGTGTCTGTCGGTGGACAACATCTCGGAGCACTAATACGCCCACGAGGATCCAACACCTTCTTAGGCTCCGACCAGTCCCGTGGTCATCAAGGTGCTACTTTGAATCTAACCCGAGCAACTATTGTATTCCCTTCTACTATGTGGCTTTAGAATTTTGTATAGCAGATCATTTTTGATGATTTACATTTGTAATGTTTAGTTGTCTACTACTTCACTTGATTAAAATCACATCATTACTACATTAACTATCAGCATATGGTCTATGACAGTATGCTGCAATCCTGAATGATGATGGAACATGTCCATCCAAATTCTCTATAATTCTTAACAATTCTCTGTCCATCTCACTTTAATTAGGAAGAAATTTTAACACTTATGAAATGTGTATGCTTTCTGCTGAACTATCATGTGATGCATGCCATTTTGTGGTTCAATGAAGTTAAGTTTCCCCTGGACAATCTTGGGATGTTTTATAATGCAAAAAGTCGACAAATTTATTTATTTTCAGCAAAACACATTTAAAAAAGGAAATGATATACAACTTTGAAACTAAGTTAGAGCCGCAGATGCTCATTCGCCGTGCAGATGGTATGCGCTATCTGCCTCATTCGGTTACTCCCTGGGGTTTCCATTACCCGTAGGAGAGAGGGATGGTTTAGGTTTAGAAAGGGGGCGGGGTTCGATACCTAGCAGACTGATGCTGATCAGTCAATTACTTGATGAATTCTCCAGAATAATGCGCCCACCAAGGTGATTTATGTATTTGCAAAATAAATTTAGGAAACAACAATGTGTTTTACCTCAGATTATAGTAACAAAAGATACAATTGTAATTGAATTTGCATGTTTGGACCTGTATCCGTATGATAAAGATTCAGGGGGTAATGGTTGACTGGACTGTTTTACTCCAAATAGATGGTCACTGCAAGCTATATACGGAACGCAGGTTGAAAGTGAAATGAGACAAGACTAGTATGTGACTTGTTAATCACCAAGAACATACCCATCCTAATCCTATTGAAAGTACAAAGCGCAAATCAATTCCTTTCTCTTAGAGAGCAGAGATGTTAACAGTAAAATAGGTGATCAATGTTGGGCAAGGTTGGGAGAAAAAAGAGTTAGTGTTTCGTTTTGCCTTTTCTTTCCTTTCTTTTTATCTTTTCTTTTTTGTGTCATCGATGTCAAGTCATGGGGAGACGCAGTAGCCTCATCTGCTTCAATTTCTGTGTTTTCAGGTCCATGCCTGAATCCTCGGTAGTCTTGAACAGCGCCTTGCTCACAACCTGGACCTGAAGAACAACTTTTATTTTAGCAGCCGAAAAACGACGCGTCCATCCATGCACAACATCTTGGAACATTACGCTCACAAGGCTCTAGCACCTTCTTCCGCTCCGACCAGTCCCGTCGCCATCAACGTTCTACTTTGAATCCTAGCCAAGCAGCTATTGTGTTCCCTTCTACTCAGCGACTTCAGAATTTTGTATTGGGGATCATTTTTGATGATTTGCATTTGTAATGTTTAGTTGTCTACTACTTCACTTGATTAAAACGACAACATTACTAGATTAAGTAAGAGTATATGGTCTATGACAATGTGCTGCAATCCTAAATAATGATGGAATATGTTCATCTAGATTGTCTATAATTGTTAGTCCATCTCAATTTAATTAGAAAGAAATGTTAACACTACTTGTGAAATATGTATGCTTTCTGCTGAACTATCATGTGCTGCATGCCATTTTGTAGTTCAGCAAAGTTAAGTTTACCCTAGACAATCTTGGGATGTGTAATGATGAGAAAAGTGGACAAAGTTATTTATTTTCAGCAAAACACTTTCAAAAAAGGAAACTAAGTTAAGGCGAAAATAAGTAAATCTATTATTTCTTATTTACTTAAAAGCAGATACCCTATCCTTTCACATCATTTTAATCCTCAGCACTTCTCTAAGAATATCTGAAGTTTATATGTTCTTTATTTCTGTCTGTGGCCTGGTCATTCATTGCAAACTTGCCTGCACGAAACTTCTACAAATTTGAGCATCAAAAAAAAAAAAATCAGAGAACTATGCACTTGGTATAGTATTTGTTTTGAGCTCTTTTGAACCCTTGGCTCGGATTATGTTAATAATTGTTTTGTCCAGGTTTGCTTGTGTACTGTTTACATACCCCGAAGTTCAAGTTCTAAAGTTGTTCTTTGTGATATGTGAATTGAGCAACTTCAGGGTGTGTGTTCAACGATGTTTACAAATAGGTACTTCAAGTATGATCCAAATAAACACCTGATCAAACAGGCCTGGTTACATCTGCATTACTAATTCAGAGGAACATTAGTGGTTTCATGTTTGGTTTAGCTTAGCGACGCTAATCTTGTACCAGTGATTAGAAGAAGACATTTTCCAATTTGCGAAGAATCATGTGGTCAATGTTTTGTTTCCCAAAGGACTATAAGAGAGATGACATTTATTGGTTGCAGATTCTAGTTCAATAGCACATCAGCTTTACTTTGCTATATTATCTTAGTTTGGTTGATAAATTAATTCCTCACAATTGTCACTTTTGTTGCTCACAGTTGAGAAAGCAAAATACATCTACATTGTTGGCTTTTACCCTCACGGTGTCCCCTGACTCTATTCAGATTTTTGCTGAGCATGCTGCTGCAAACAACAAGGTAAATTTTAGGTGGTAGCTAGTGTTTAATTGGTCGTGTTGTTTCCAGGTTTTCTTGATGAATCTGTTTGCTCACTTTATCTGTGAGTTTTTCCTTGATGCCCAAGGCGGGTGCTTCCGTAATTATTACCTGCTCTACTATGATGCTCAATGTTTTGGACATTATTTGAGATATTGCATAGCAGCTTAACTCAAAATGCATAGGATCTCAACGTTTACCCGCTGTTAAATTGCGATTTCATCTTCATGTTGTGTATTCAGATACGTTCATGGCTAACGTGGGAATGATTTACTTGCTTATGATCCAGGTGGACTTAGACATATTTTCACACTAGGCTTCTCCATGTGAGATTATAATTTGAAGGTATAATTCATCTTCAATTTCTCTCGTAATTATTGATTTTCAGTAAACAATGATGACAACAAATACTTTACTTTGGTCAAACTTTACTTGGTTTGACTTTTCAAAAAAAGCTTTAAGCTTTGGGATGGAAGTAGTATATGGAGTCTTATCTTTATGCTACCATATCTGAAGATAGATAGATAGATCACATTTTTTCTTAACAGTGATGTCACTCTCTTTTGTTTAACCTTCTAAATGGCCACTATGGAGAATGTAGATGCCTTCTTATATGAAACATTACTTGGCTGTTCATTACCTTGTAATAACAAAACTTTGTAGTCACAATGTGTGTAAAGTGCTTGTCGCCATATGAGTACATACCTCAGTTTACTTAGCTAGTGTGAAACTCTTTTCTAATTTCCTTTGTGTATTTACAACTCAGTAGTATCTGGTTTGCATTTTTTCCGGTGGCACTCATATTGTTCTGTGAGATAGAGTGGTATTTACTTTTATCTCTTCTTAATTTAAAGCACAAATGCTACATTTTACAACTTAACTCGATTCCCGTTTGCAAACTCGGAATCACATTTCTATACCAATACTAGTTACATGTATGAGTATTCTTTATATAAACTATCTGTAGCGTCTCATGTTCCAATTGTTAACCAATTATGAACTCTCAACATCATTGCTTGTGTGTGTATTTTACAGGTCAATGAATGCCTTGCATGAAGCAAGGTGCATGGGCCATATCCGAAGGTACTGTTTTATTCTTGTTGCACTCTGGGCTAACTACTTCGGATCGACTATGTTTTCGTTCTCTGAACTGTGTGTCCCGTGTGTTTTACTTGGCTGGAAACCTAGGAGGATGTGTGGCGGCTAACGCCATTGTCAACATCAACAAGCACCATGTGGAGGCATTCCGGTGGCTGCGAATCGACTAAGACGTAATTAGGCTATACTGCATCAATTGCATGGCCTTCTCATCGAGTCATACCACTCGCTCTTCTCTGAGCCCTTACCTACCAGGTTACCACCGCCACCATTCTCAGATCATATCGTCAATATTTTACTGAATAGGTAGTCTAGGTTGTTTATCATCAGTTGGTATGCTATACTGCTTAGTCTGAAATTTGGATTTCAGTTCTAGGATGGAACTTTGATGGGATTGTACATATATTTGAACTGTTTAGTGGCAAGTCATGCATTAGGTTATTGGGCTATTGGAATTGTTGTATCAGAGGGATGAGGTACCCATTTCGTGGTACATATGTACGAACAGCTTTGGTCTGACTAAATGTTTGCAATGTTTAGTGCTGAGCATTATGCTTGCATAATTTCGCTGGAGCGTTGCTTCTTTCAGCGTGTCCCTGTGATGTTTTTATGGATCATCAAAGCTCACTAGCAGGGGTTCTTTTCATGTATTGATGGAAATATATAAAAACTTGTTTGCATATGTAGTAGATCTATAGGAAATGGATGTGCTCAACTCTTTTGATTTTGTTTGCTTCTTATGCATATTTAGTGCTGAAACTCGTATACTTTCAGACCCTCCTCCAACTCCACCCACGTCCCCGTTCTTTTGCTGCCGACCACAACTCTGGCTGCTCCCTCCTATCAGTGTTCCGTCTTGGTGTGCTGCTGCTGGTCTGGCCGTGGCCTCCAGCGACTTGCGCGCTGGGGTAGGCTCGACTGCCCACATGTATCAATTACGTTGGCACCACCACAATTGTGCGCTGCCAATGTTCAACCTTGGCTACTCCACCCTTCGGCGAGCTACTTGGGTTCTCTTCTTCCCCTTCTATTGGCTATGTTGTTTTAAACTGTTTGATTTTACTCGGATGTGATTTTGGTGCTGTAAAAAGTGAATCTTGAGATATGCAAGTCTGCATCATTTTAGTTTTGCTGGCTGAAATGTTTATCTCTAATGTAGAGCAAGTGGGAATGGTCAGCTTGGTTCTGTGTCAAAGTACCAAATCGAACTCAAATTATGATGGTTCTATAAATGTTTGGCTTACTAATAGAATAACTTCCTTCATTAAGTTATAATGATGCCCATTCATTCTGAAATTTATTCAGATACGATGGTGCACCAGACTATTATGGTCGTCAAGTACATATTTCTCATGGTACTCCAAGAACACCATATAATCTTCATACATTTGTACTAATTTGTTTGATGTATCTTAGTAGTCCATGTGTTGTGCTATTGTTTCCATATAATTTGGGAGCTATAGTCAATTTTTTATTTTCTGTTAATAGTTGTGAATATCTCTTACTCATGTACCGTGCATTGTTGCCTACTCCTGTGTGGTAGCGTTTTCCTTGAACTAGGACTATGGGAGATTATTTTCTTCTCTACCGTCGGAATGTACCTTACTTTCAAGTTTACACTTGTTGTGGAAAGGGTGCTAACCTACCCTATCTAGTTTGCGAAGTGATACCGAGTGGATGCCTTCTAACACAATTGTATGCTTGGCAGGTTCAATCATTTTTTACAGCACAAATCGCATTTTTATTATGAAGAATTTCTTTATGGTTAATATGCAACGACTGAGTAGACAAATAATGTGCTTTACGCACTAACCTGATACAATATGCTTTAAGCACTAAGTATTTAATAGGTTGTCACTTGGCACTCAGTGTCTAGAAGTAGGCTTGTCAAATATGTTTTGAGTAGTGGAACTTTTGGCGTACATCTTTACCTGAACCTAGCTACCAATACGTTGTGTGCATTTAGGGTTTTGCTGATGGAGATGTTTGTCCCATTCTGTAGCACTGCAAGCATGTCTTCTGCGAAAATTGTGTCTCTGAGTGGTAACCACAAACATTTCAACTCCTACCCCTGTAGCTACAAGAATTTCATAATCTGAATAAGAATTTATGATGGCAAGTTTGAGAGGGACGGGCATTGGTCGTTAAGCTCAATTTAGTGATATGTCCATACTAACCGATTTTGCCCCAGAAAATGAATTAGATATGTAATGTGGAAAAAACTTGGTACTACTTGCACATTATACTTCTGGACTTTTAACACTTGTGGAGGAGAGTTGAGGTTCTCAATGCATGTGTACCTGTATGTGTAATAACCTCTCTATACTACCCAAAAATCTTGACATGGTGTAAATTATATCACTATCCTTAGCTAGAATAATTGACAAATTGATGATGCTTACGTAGTTAATCAAGATTAGTATAAAACTTTAATAGTATTTCTTGATTGGATCAGGTTGAAATATTGTTTGCGAGTTACTCTAGTATACTCTTCTATATGATGTATTGTTGTTTACATAGCGGCACCATTCTTGTGTTGCAACAATCTCATCTGTTGTTTGTGTTTTCCAGGTCAAGGATGTGCCCTAGATCCCACAATTGGTCTCTGGTTGTGGTCTCGGACAATGCCTCTTCGCATGGAACCCAGAGCTCCTGTTGTAGTTGCCAGCAAGGGCTCCGGTGGTGCTGCTGCTCGGCTTTGACTGCCTCCTTGACCCATGCTGCAACTTTGGTGCTGGCGACATTTGACCTTGGCTACACCACCCTCAGGTGAGCTACTCGTGTTCCCTTCTTCATGTTCTACTCTCTCTATGGTACAAAAGCCATCCAGCCAAGGTGATTCTGTGCTCCGCCTTCCTGCGGTGTGGTTCATAGTTGCTGAATTTTACTTGATGTGATTTGTTGCTGTAAAAAATGAATTTAAGATATGTAATTCTTCATCATTCTAGTTTTGTTGGCTGCAATATTTATCTCTTAAGTAGTGCAAATGGGATCTGTGGCTAGGATCATTATCTTCATTATTATCTTCACTTGGCTGGTGGAGGCAAAACAAGCGACGCCCAAACCCCGCCGCAAAGGGCTAGGATCAGCGGCGCTGCTCCTGCCATGGATGATTTGGAAGCATAGAAATGACTGCGTTTTTTAGGGAACATGGCCATCTGTGCATGACCTGATGTCCAAAGTCAAGGAAGAGTAGCGTTGCCGGCGACCTGGGATGTGCACTAAGTAGCTGGGTGTGTACGATGTATGCTGCCTCCTAGGAGGATTGTAAACAAACTATCTTTTCAATGAAATGAGACGCAAAGATCCTTTGCGTTTTCTCGAAAAAAAACTAGTGCAAATGGGAATGCCTCGCTAGGTTCTTTGTGGAAGTACCAAACGGAAAGAAAATTATGCTTATTCTATAAATGGCATTATGAAATGCATTCTTTTTTTTAACTTGCTTTGGTTTAGTATATATACATTACGTGTATCCGATTTGTGATTTCTGGTTATTGGTCTGATCCTACATCTCTTGTTTCTGGATAGTTTAGTTTTTTTAAATATATGTAGTATTTTTGTGGTTTATTTGATGCTATGGTTTAACTACTAGTACATAGTATTTCCTGAATTCACCGACATGACATGGATGATTGGAATCTCTCAATCATGTTATATTCTAATTTATCTTATCTATGCTAGTCTGAGTTGGACAATTGCTATTCTATATATTTAACATGTTTGTTCTTGATCATGCCTTGCTTAGGGAGGAATAGCTCCGTTTATTTGACATACCTCTTGTTCTAGCTATAGAATGTGTTTTTTTGGAGATGATAAATTGCTATCCATCTTGTGAATTTTGATTCAGACCATATAATGAACTCTTTTCCATTATTTAAATTTATTGTGCTTCTCATCATTCTAAAGCTATGTGTTCCACTATCGCATCTATGGTATATGCATGTAAATGGCCTTCTTTGTAGTATGCCTACATTTATCTTGATGTAGGTAATTTGTTTTCTTGAGGAGATATCACCATACAATGTTACCAAATGATCTTTCTTTCTGTACGCTTTGATGTGCATCTGATTGCTGAAACTTGGCCAATACATCAGAGAAGGAAATATGTTCTAGGGATATTTCTGCCAAAAAAATTACTATCTGCCAATATATTTTCGTATTTCTTTTCAAAACCGTAGAATATCTTTGTTCAAAGTTCAACCCTTAGTTTGTAAGTCTTTAGGAAGAGGATATGCACACCGCTTATTTGTTTAGACATTTGACTTCACTTTATTATTTTGTGGGTCCTGATTGGCACTCTCGACTTAAGCAGTTCTTGATGTTTACTCCGCTGGACTAAAAAAATGAACCTTTTCTTTGTGTTATTCATGCATTGCTTGGAATTTGGTTTTACACCAATTGATTCAGATTGTTGCTGTTTTTTGGGGCAGATGTTACTTTGTTCTGCTACCTACGTACAGTCCCAGGTATATAATTCCTCAGCCATTTTCAGCATGCCCACATGGGTAATGATGAAATAGTAGCATTGGTGCATTTGGATGTAGCACTCAGGTGCCAAAACTGTTCTGCCACGAGATCTATAGGTAATGTACTCGGTTCAGGTACACCTAGCTAATTAAGCAATCCACGGTATCCTAAAAGGTGCTCGAATTGTAAGTTCGTTCTTGCGCATATAAATGTGATTATATTGCTTCCGCTCAAATAATTTTAACTGTACATGCCTTGATGTTTTCTCTTTATGCATGAATAATATCAAGACTACAACAAACATAACTGTATCTCATGTTTCTTATTGGCAGTATGTTTGGACTACTCTTCATTTTTTTATTTATCTTCCACCTAGATTATTGTCTGCCATGTTTGTAGAGTCTATAATGTAGACCTATATTGATTTTCCATGCTTTTTTTATTTTGACAAGACAAACTCAATAGTGAAATACTAGCAATCGAGCCTGTTGTGTGTGATAGTAGGCACCCAAAGTTTGTTGACCTATATTTGGTGAATAGTTGTTCCGACTCCGGTGGTGCAACTGTTGTGCTGATGGTTGGCCTCCTCCACTTTGCGTGCAGTTGTAGGCCTGCCTAGACCTCGCCTTGGACTACTTGTGCCCTTGCTGCCATGCGATGGTGGCAAGTTCTCTGCACCGCAACCACAATAGTGGTGGGCTCTTCTTTGAGTCCGTGGTTTTGGTGAGTTAGTGGTTCTCGTCTTGTGTCCTCTACATGCTCTGTGATATCATGGCTTGCGTTGATGATCTAGGATTCGGTGATGTGGTTTTATGATTAGGATTGGTTCATGGCACTATTGTGCTGGTTATTGGGGCTTATGCACCCTCTTTGTAGATACACCTTTTGACATCTGGTATAGTTCATCTCAATGCTTGATGTATTATCAGGCTTTATTATGGACATGATTTATCTCAACACTAAGGCAATTGTATATTGAATTGTTGATGCTGCTACTTTTTCCTGCTATTTTTATGTGCTCAGATACACACCGTAAACAATTATACTTTGGGATTAGCTACATGAATGTTACACTTGTAGTACACTAAACCTTTCTCGACTTTAATTGTCACATGCTCTACACTGAGATTGGGGTGGATTTTGGAGGCTTAGCCCAAGCATCTTTTTTATTTTCGTTGTTGATCTGCATATATATTGCACATATGTGTTTATATATCTCAAGTTTGAACTGATTGGCATCTGCTGGAAATAGTGGTTAAGTAGGAGTAGCTGTGCGGCTTGCCGGGTAGTGGTCATCGGCACCGACTGCCCTACTGCTCTAGCCTCCCCAACGCCTGGATCAACAGCCAAGTGGTGTACGACCACCCCTGCCTCGAGCTAGCTCACGACCAAGGCTGCTAGCTACTGTTGGATGTCTTAATTGAGTAGTTCTGCTATAGGAAGGTATGAATTCTTCATCTCCAGGTCTAGTTCTAGTGTTGCTTTATGTGTGATCTGTTGTTTACCTGTTCTTTGAACTGCAAGATCCAATTAGAGCATTCAGATCTTGTGTTGGTGAGATGCATGTGTTGTTAATTTGTAAAATGAATCGTGGCAGGGTAAATTTTGGCACGAGTAATCCTAGTTATTGTTGGTTGCTCTGTTGTAGCCCAATTTGCCATGGTCTGCCTAATGTGAGGCAATGTTTGTGTTGCTATCCTACATCCACAATTTGTGGGAAGTGGCTGGGAGTGTGAGGTTATGGTCTTATGGAAAGCCTTTGTTGATGGCATGTGGTTCGGACATTGTACTTTTCTTTTGGTTTATAGCTTGTCGTTTGGAAGGATGACTTATTTTGTTGGTTGCAGCTCGCAGGTGAGTGGCGACCACAGCGACATTCTTGCCAGGGGCAAGGTTGGATGACAACCACCGATGTTGCATTCCATGCAATGCATACTCCTGGTCAGGCCTCCCCGTATGCCGGAACAACAGGTGAGAGGCACCCCTGTCCCAGCTAGCTGCAGGACGTTGACTAGGTTCTGCCAAAGGAGATGTTTAAATCCTTCATTCCTAGATTTGTTTCAAGTGTTGATATTTGCATGTTCTTAGCTATTCTCTTAATCACCTTGTCGATTAATCAAAAAAATTGGATCACACACATTCAAAGTTCTAGCTGTCGGGACAGTTTCCCTGCCTCAGATGCGCCCCTGGAGTCCGCCACTGGTCTGTGCCCCAATGGCATGGTCGAAGTTCATTGGTGGTCTCACCGTGATAGCGGGATGACACCTCACCGTGCAACCCCAGCACGCTGATACTGGCTAATGTGTCAAAACTACATGGGCTGGTCCTCATAACGGGGTAGAGAAAACGATGAGGATAGGGACACACCAATACCATTGGATGGACTAGTTAATGTAGCCAAATCTGTTGTTCTATAACCATCAGTTGGTTCTTGTACTTACTAGTTTCCTGGTTCTGTAAACAGGTAGTGGTCCTCTTTTAGATGAAACAACAATGATATTAGCTAGAGTCATACTAATATAGGCTTTGCTCTTGTGTATGTAATCGCTGCCGGCAATTGATAATTTTGGTGACACAAACAGTTTTGGTTCCATCTTTAATTTGGTGGAATGCTTTGATGTACAATTTAACCTGTAGTATTTCTTATGTAGTACATTATTTGTTGTCTTTGTTTTTTACCTTGATGAAGTTGTCTTCATTTACTCAACTGCTTGCTATTGTATATATGCTACTACTTCTATACTACTTACATGCTATTTCAGCACATAAATCAGCACTAAACTTTCTAAATTGCAGTAGTAAATGAGTGTGCACTTTATTTCGGTTATGAGTCATGAAGAAGATGATGCAGTATCCACGTGGAATTCTGAATGGCAGGCAGTATATGTTACATGTACTAATTGTCATCTTGAATTTGCCGATGTGATGTCCAATGGCTTGTTCGGCAGCTGCATTCCCCTGTGCACTATAGCTCTGTTACCTGCCGTCAATATACTAATCCCATGTGTATATGTAGGATATGCTGAAGAAAAGGAAGACATAGTTGCTGCCGATTGTGAGTGCTCGCGTCCTAGGTGAGGCCCAACCTCGTGGATTTCCAGGGGCTCGACTTCAAGGCGGTGTTCAGGCTGGGGAGGGCTTACAGCGAGGGAGACATTCAGGTACTTGATATGATTGATGCTCCTTTATTTTCACTATCTCTTGCACTGCTTTCAAGCTATAGGGTCATGGATAGTTGACCAAGGAAGATTGAACATAGTGTTTTGACTTGTGGGAAGACTTAAACATAACAGTGTTCTCCTAGGATTATGGTCTGCGAGGCATTTCTAGGTTTGATGAGTAGGAAAAAGGTTGGATTTAAACCTTTGGACAAATTGTCGGTTATGTTCTTAAAGCATACTGCCTGCACAGATAGCACCCTATTGTTCTGGTCGAGTAAGGTTGTGTGAGTATAATACTTTAAGCTTGTGTGAGTATAACTAGAATTGTTTCTTCAGATTAAGCAAGCCTTTAGTTAGAAAGCATTGTTTTGTTTTGATGTTCTTGTCAATATGATCCTTCTTTGGTGTGGGAACAACCATGGATCCAACTTTGACTCATGCTGGTTGGCCAGGTTCGACGAGAAATTGGGTTGCTTCCTGATGTATTTGTTGAGCTTGAGATTTGTCAAATTTTATTTTTTTCTAGATGTTACCCAATCAGTGTTAACTGTGAAATGACATTCTTGGACATTGTTTTGCAGATCAACTTCTTCCTTCTTAGAAGGTTGTTGGGTGTGATGTCTCCAACCTCACCAATGGCGAGATCCTGATGGTTAATATCAAGTCCATGTCCACCGGCGCCTGTGTGGTTGCTGTTAAGAATAGTGGCGCCAAACTTCAGCTGACGGCGTCTGTCTACACAAGCAAAGGTGAGAAGGTTTCCTTGATCCGCGGTGTCGGGAAGCTTTGACGCCTTATCCGATCGGGCCAAATGTATGTTGCCGCGATGCTTGGAGTAGAAATAAAAGTTTATGAAGGGAGAGACAAATAGTGTGAAAAGGGCAGAGAGTTCCTATGTACATAGTTGGAGGGAAAACATGAGTCTAAAAGTGCTGGTTATTTAGCATGCCATTTTACATGCCATGTTACATTGGATGTGTTAGTAAGCCAGGAACCTATTACACTTTGGTTGAAGTTTACCTGATTGTCTTGCTTATCATCATTGACTGCATCATGTCTTTGGTAAACTTGCCTTGCTCGTGGCGTGCTCAATATTGCTCTTTGTATAAGGCCCGTTTGCACATTTTCAGTCAGTTTCAAGCACGTAGAATTTCTAGTATTGATTGACGGATGCATGCTACATTCAGTTCATTCTTATACAAGGGAAACACAATATGTTTTGGCAATGTTTTGTGAATTTGTTTGGTTTACCAACGCTAGTCCTGGTACTTCCAAGCCAAGAAACAACATCTAAATTGAGAATTAATATTAAGAGTCCAGATTATTCAGAACTCGCGAATACAAATCTGAATTCAAGGATAAATTTACTTGGAAGGGATTTAATGGAGAAAGGAAATGAAAGAAAGAGATTGCGTAGAAGAATCTAGATAGGTCGTCCGTGCTAAGTTTCTACAGGTAACGGATCTGCGCCAGGGCAGCTCGGATGCCATGCCAGCAATTGTGTTCATTTGGTTTTCCAAGACAGACCCATCTGAGTAGTCCATCATTCTATCTGTTGCTTCCAAGACTTTAAAAGGATCTAGACCAGTGCTAGCTACCTCTTGGTTGTGTTGCGACCTCTCATTTCATGTTTGTGAAATGAGTGTTTGAGAGTTGTTGATACTATTTCCCGAAGCTGACAGAACGACCTCCTATGTTGTAGCTGGATGGGCACTCCATCTAATACGGAGAGCACTAGTGATATAACCATACAAAATATACTACATAGGGAGAGCCCACCGCATTGGTGAAGTGGTGACGATTACCATGCCGAATAGGGAGAACCCCCCGGAGTGGGTTGCTCTCTAGTAGTAGTAGTAGAACTAGGTATGAACATATGTTTATCTCAGCTGGAAGCTAGTGTGTAACAAACCTGGGATTGTATGTCATGGAAATGTTTGTGAAATGATTGTTTGAGAGTTAAACATTGCATCTAATATGGAGAGCACCAGTAATGATTACCATGCAGAATAGGGAGAGGCAAGCCTCACTAGTGATAATTACCATGCAGAATGAGGAGAGCCCGCCGGGCGGCTTCTTAGATGCCATGCCATCACCTAATCAAGATGCATTAATCAAGATGCCATCCCATCGCTCCACCCAACCGTCGCTGCTCCTAACAAGAGGAAACGACTAGAACCAAAATTGCCTCCAATCTTGTCTTCTTTCCCGCCAGACAACTCCCTCCATCCCATCAAAATTCAAACCTCAAACCTTGACCTTCCTTCTATAAATACGAGGAGGGGAGAAGCCTGCCGCGTGCGGCAAGCCGCGACCGACCGACTTAGACTTTGATCTTTGTCGAGGAGAGGAGAGGAGAGGCGAGGCGACCGACCGACTTATTCTCTTGGTCTAGCTTATCGATGTCTGGCTCACCACGGCCGTCCAAGTGCAAAGGAGATGGAGAAGAAGATGCTGCCTGACGCGCGAACGAGGGACGGAGGAGGCTGATCGATGTTCAGGAGCACTCCTAGTGGTGGACGCCGGTACCAGATGGGTGCGAGCCGGCCAGCAGCAGGTACATGCCTTGTTCTGCGTTGTGGTTATTATTTTCTTGATCCATTAATTGTTCTTGCCATGGGGTGGTTATTATTCTGCCTTTTTCTTTTGACTCACGCACGCACGCGCGCCGCCTTTGTGTATTCTTGTTTTGTTTAACGATTAGCGGTAGATGGTCGATCTGACCGGAAGGATTCAACTGAGATACTCCGTACAAAAGAAAGCATGCAACGATCGATCCCCACCTTTTATCTAGTCTGGAATTCAGAAGGTGATACCAAACTAAGCAAGCATGCATGGATCTCTATTTAAAAAAAAAAAAAAAGCAAGCATGGATCTCCATATATGCGTCGCTGGAAACAGCCTGGCAGCAGCAGGCGGTCGAGCGGAGGAAAGCCACGCACGCACGTATTTAATCAGAGCGGAGGTGCGCGTGTACTGCAGCGCTCACATCCTCGCCACGCTCTCGCCCGTAACAGCGTGCGCGCGCGAGATCGTCCCCGTCGACCTGGACCCGCGCCCACATCGTCGCCACGCTCTCGCGCGTGGAAGCTCTGGGCGGTGCAAGGGTATCAAGAATTTGGTCCCCAGAAAAAATGCATTAACCCTAGCGTACATGTATCTTCATCCGGAGCGGCCGAACGACGGATCAAAAATTTCTGAAGCGATCGATCTATTCCTACGCCCTCAGCAGTTTATCATCCGCAAGCTTCGATGGAGTTGAGATCAGGTCGTCGCCTGCGTTCCTCCCAGCAGTTACGCAGCCCAGGCGGCGGCGGCCCCGATCGCATCAGTGCCCTCTCCGACGACATGCTTCTCCTCATCGTCGGCCGAATCGGATGCGCCATCGACGCCGTGCGCACCACCGTCCTGTCCCGCCGGTGGCGCGGCATCTTCGCCCTCCACTGGGCGACCGTGAGCGAGATCGTCTTCCGCGACGTCGCCTTCTCGTCCCTTGAAGCGGCTCTCAGCCGCGTCTGTCTCTGCCACCCTTCTACCGCTGTCTACTACCTCCGGACCCGCGTCCACGGCACCTGCATCCCCGATGAGCGTGCGCACAGCTCGCTTCTTCGCGCCGCCTCACGGCTCCAGGCTAGGGAGTTCAGCGTCAGCCTCTCCTCACACGCAGGCACAGGCCTCTGCGAAGGCTCCACCTTTGTAGGCGGGTGCTTCCACAACCAGCTGCCCAGCTCCGTCCGCGCCACATGCCATGTTTATCTTCGACCCGGTGAGTATGTGTTCGGTATGCATGACTACGATATATATGCTCCTAGATAGATGAAATACACAATGATACTCCTACTACTTTTTTTTAGATAAGGGAGCATAGCTCTAGTCTCCGCATCAACAGATATACACGGCTTTACTTTATTAAATCAAAGTATGAGTTCACGAAAATTCAACTATTACATTTAAGAATAAGCTAAGGTCGATACATGAATCGACCATAAGAAAATGCGGCACATAGATAAGCTATCTATTTGATATTCTATTAAGATGCCGTCATCCAGTAGCCTGAAAAAAGAAGTCCTTGACAACCACTACTACTATACTAGCTCTGTCCGATTTGTCAAGATACACTTTTATCTATAAGTGATTTAGTGTATAGATATATACGAAATCTAGACTAATCTATACTCCCTCCGGTCGGATAAAATTGACGCGGAGTGTGAATAGAGAACAGCTTGTGTATGTATTAGTCTGCGTCGATTAAACCGGACCAGATGAGTATATGACATCTAATTGGAAACAAAGGGAGTATAATCTTATGATTAATGTGTCTGTTTTACTTGCCAGCGGCAACAATCATAGCTCATGTAAGGACTATACATTTGAACGTTCTTATATTGACGGGAGCTTGTTTCAATTTGCTTCCTTTGCAGGATTAATACATGGCGGCCAAAATTGTCCGTCAACATGATTTTTCATGCTCATGGACGAGGCCATTCTTTCTAATGCCTGTCAACTGGTTTTCTGGATGCACATATTGTTCTCTGGTTTGGGGATTTTGCCTAGCTGCTAGCTGTCTGCTTTGCAGCGCAGCTATAGGCTACGAGTTCTCACTCCCAGTATTGTTTAATTGTGGAAGTTTATTTTTCCGAATCTATGAGTAATGTGCTTCAAGTGATCCTGTTAAGCCTATTATGTTTATTGTTATTTTCATGTCAAGTTCCCCACCGTTGTCTACGAGGTGCATGGTACCGGTCCTCTGATGAGTGATAGTAGGCAGTTGGGCAGCCACCTTGAACTCGAACCGTGGTGCGCCAGTCTCGAGCGCCATGATATTTTTCTTGGTGACACGGTAGAAACGACCCGAGAACATGAGCAGAGTTGCATCTCTCTCACTGTCATACTGAAACCGAATCACCTTCCAACGTTCGTCGCCGGGCTTTGCGATGCCTAGGATGCCGCCTGGCGAAACAAAACACGAACGATGTGGAATCGCTAGCAACGCCGGAGCCCCATGCTATGTTAGACGGGAGTATCTTGGAGTTGGCATCGTAAAAGGTGTAAAGCCCGCACGCAGATAGCAATGTGGTCACGGGCGGGAGCTCGACGAGGTGGCGCGTGAGCGGATTGAGAAGTCGAACGTGGGTAGCCTTGTGGAGCAGGAGGAGGCCCTCGGGGGTGGGGCGCGAGAGTGTCGTGGTTGCGAAGCTCCGGGAGATCCACTCTTATGCACTCACCGGTGGATACGTTGAGGAAGCGGCGGCGGTGGCGGGGCATGAGGTTCTCCTGCAGCATGATCCAGTGCCGAGGGTAGAACTGGCGGTCGCCGTACCTTTGTGGGTTGGCGCAGCACTGGTGCCACGGTCTGCAAACGGCGCGGAAGCGGATGTAGTCGGCCACGTCGGCGGCGAGGACGCGCTCGGCGATCAGCCCCGCCGGCCCGTCGGAAAGATTCGCCCAGTCCATTAGATGACATCACGGATCGGAACACTGGAGCGAGCAGCGGCGCCGCCGCTTGGACCGGCTATGGTGTCGGGGTTCTTTCTCCGCCGCCATAGGAGCGCGCGCGCGGCAAAGTCGGCAACCAACCGGGATGTAGGATGTGATGATCGCCGTACGAGAAGGAGAGTTGGCGGTTGTTAGCTGATTTGGATTGATCAGTTTCCAAAGGAATTTTTGTCAAAAAGGACCACCTGCCCCAGTGAAATGGCAAAAAGGACCACCTCTCAGTAAAAATGGCAAAAGTACCACGGCGGCACGCTAGCCAGGCGACACGTGGCGGGTGCCGCCGCCGGCTGTGGCGGCAGGCCCTGCCGCCGTCGCGTGTGGCGGCACGTCCGTCGCCATGGTCGCCGTCCGCCGCGCCGTTAGCGCCGCCGAGCCAGGTGGGCCCTGCCGTCACAGGGTGTGGCGGCACGCCGGCGTGGCGCCCGCCTTCACCAGCCGTGGCGGCAAGTACCCAGGTCGGGGGACACAGCCAGCAGGCCTGCGCACTGATACCCACGCGCACTCATTCCCACGCTTCGCTTTTTGATGATTGCTTCGCTTTTTGCTGATTGCAGTAATTTCCCGCCTAATTCTCCCGCTCGATCTGTCCAGTTCTCTATAAAACATGTGATCCTCATACCTACGCCTTCCCTCCAGTTGTCCCAATTTCTGTCACTTTGGGGCCTTTGGTTCCGGACATAGACATGTGCATACAACTTGTAGATACAATCTAAGTAATAATTATAGAGCTTAAATCTAAGATCGTGCCACTCGGGCCCTAGTGACAAGCATTAAGCATAACAAGATTGCAGCAACAATAACTTCACAAACTTTATAGATAGACTAATCATAATGTATCATCCATCGGATCCCAACCAACACAACACTGATTACATCGGATGAATCTCAATCATGTAAGGCAACTCATGAGATCATTGTATTGAAGTACATGGGATAGAGAGTACCAACTAGCTACTGCTAGAACCCGTAGTCCATGGGGGAACTACTCACGGAGCATGATGGAGACGGTGGCGTCGATGGAGATGGCTCCCGGGGGCACTTCCCCATCCCGGAAAGGGTGCGGGAGAGAGAAGGGTGCGGGAGGGTACACGGAAGGGAGCTCAGCTTTACTCTTGTAACAGTAGCTGCTTGTATATGGTGTTGGCCCTTTTGCGCATCTGAACCTACTACTCACCTCGTCTCTAAATATAAAACGGTTTGGTAGTATAAAGGAGCTGAAGTAGTAGTAGTATTTATTCGTTAGGGGCGCAAAAAGCTCTGTGTCTCATTGCGTTGGATTGATAGAAAGAAACTCTTATATACAAATGCACGGTACATTGAATTGATAGAAGAAAATCTTTGATATAAACCGACCAATAGACATCCAGCAACATACCAGGTTGCAAGAGAATCCTATATATATAGCCCAACTGCATGGATGCTACAAGATGCTGCGCCACCCTTGAAAAATGTAGAACTCACATAAGTGATGCTAAATATCTAGAACATAATCCAAAAGTGTTGCATAAGGAGAGACAGTCAACAAGACTATGTGGTGCAACCCTATGTGGCCAGGCCAGGGATCTGTCTAAGATGTAGTTAGCACGTCCGGTACTCCTGTCCTGAAGACAGTAGGACTCAATTTTTTTGTCATCTCTCTCATCGAAATCGTAGCATAGATAGATGGTGTGATCTCTAATAGAGGGAAAAACCGATGTAGACACTGAAAAAGAACAAGGCATGCCCAGGAATAGGGCCCGCCCGTTGAAACTCTTAACCCGGTATAGGGTCTTCTTCTTCAAACCTAGACGGTACACCTTATACCTCATGGAGCAAGATACAAAACGGTGCACTAGCATCAATTCCCCATTGTTGTCTAC
>NC_061510.1:386611417-386710378 GCF_022539505.1 Lolium rigidum
TTTGGTGAAGCAACCAGAACAACTTGACTGCAATGTCGGCCGGACGGTGCGTGAACAAGGGTGATTGATTCATGGCCGGAGATGCGCTCGATCTCGTCGAGGGGGCCGCGTACGAGTGTTGGCGTTTGCCGGGGTGGGCGGAGACAGGCTAGGGGCCGCCGCCGCCGCCGCAACTGGGATCCGGACGAACCGATCGGCGCTGCGCTGGCACTGCACGCACCTGGCGCTCTCGATCCCGATCGTGCCGCCGCGCGTGCCGTACAGCCGGTATAATTAGGCTTTTGTTTCGGTATCTCACGTTCATGGATCGGCAGTGCCGGAACGTGAGGAAACATGATCCCACGTCGTGCTGTCCCGCCGGTATCCTATGCCGGCGATGCTGGGCGCCGCGCGTGCGTACATGCACATGCATATCAACCGATCCTTGTTACCTTATGTGCTGCTTCCTCCATTCCTAATTAGAGGACAATAGCTTTCTTTAAAAAAAATTAGTAAACCTACACACTAAAAATTTAGTAAACCTACACACTAAAACACGTACTCTTAGATAACGTAGTGAGAACTGACCCTAGATTGGATAATCAGAAGGATGGTTATATCCAGCGCACCAGAGTTTACATGTGTCCACTAACACTTATTCCTTCTTCCGTCCTAAAATAAGTGACTCAACCTTTTTTTTAGATACAAATGTATCTATAACTTAAACATATGTAGATGCATCTGCGTACTCTCCCAACCTCCAAACCTGCCTTACATACGCCTTCCCTGCTACTTTCGGGCTCTCCCCAATGTAAAGAGGTCATCGTTGACCACTTTCTCTGGTTGGCCCTTCCGCAATCTTCATAGCTCACCGTCAGCCGTATCGCCTGCTCCACGCGCTCGTCCCCAACCTTCAGAGCGTCTCATCAATGGTCTCTTACTCAACCTCGTGCGCTCCTGATTGGCAGGCGTCTCGAGCTGCCATCACCGGACATCGCTCTCTCTCACAGCAGCTCGCCACTCCAAAGACGTACACACAGAGCCACACAAACTCCCTCATCTCCTCCCGTGAATCATCCATGCTTTGTGAATCGGCCAATCGAGCTCTCCTTCATTGCATCCAACCAAAATACGCACCACCAATCCGGTGACTGTCGTGAGCTCCCTAGGGCTCCTATGCCCAATTAACCTCTCTAGATAGCTTCTATCCACCAAACGATCAAATGGTACACTCCAATCTTATCAACCAGAGTTAGTAGCCCGTTATACGATAAGCTCATCGTCATCCATCCTCTATGAACCAACTCGTCGGCACTCCATCTATCACTGACGACCATGTAGTATTGTCTGAGAAGCGTGTGGCTCCCCCTCAACATGTGGCTGGCTACAACTTCAAGAATGGTGCCTGGAGTCGCCCGGCATCGCCACCCGAAGCCACCATGTTCCTCGTCACTGACATATAAGAGCGGTTGTGCAGTTAAACCTGACGCGTACGTAGGTCCCCATTTGAGAGGCCGTGTGCATCATCATGATGCAGAAGCCGGGGTTTTATCCCCATTTCGAAAAAATGTCCCCATTTGAAAGTTCTTTTCTTTGGCACGGGAAAAATACAAAACAGTCCAGAATTTTGAACTGGCTTACATGTGTCACCCTCACCTCCGTTGTGCCACGTCGGCCTAAGAATGGATACTACCCGTCAGAATCAACGTTAGCCAGTTCATACAGCACTCTGGACCCGTGGTTTTTTGACACTTCTAGTATTTTTTTTCTTTTAAAAACTCTAGCTCAGGTATACTAGTACGGACTACGGAGTGGAGTATTATCACACATAGTTTAATTGGCGTGCATGCATGCGTGGCGTACACGTACGTTGCATGCATAACAACTTTTAGCTAGTGTACTTGATTATCACTAGCTACGTAGGAGGTTAGTTGCTTTTTTGCAACTTGCGGTTACCTTTTCAGTTTTTATTTGGCTTGCATAGTTGCATTGTGTGTTTACCCTTTGGATGGAACAAAGTAGGGCATCGATGTGATCTACATCTGCTGCTCTGTTGTGTACCCCGTCTGATGTGTAGCGATGCATGTGCGAAGGAGGGGAAATCCGATGCTAATTAATTATCCATGAATCACAGCAGTACTGTACAAGCTAGGAGTACCATCGACCTGCGTCTGGGCTGGACCGGCTCAACTAGACTACTCCTCGTACATGTTTATTGGGCCTGAAGCGTAGTAACTATCACACGATCAAAGCAAGTAAACGGCATGATTGTCACTAGTAGGGCGTAAAATCCACACCAGTGTTCATGAGAGCAAGTATAATGGGGTGACATCAACTGATAATAAAAGTTAAAATACTATGTATTTGCTGCGTTGGAGGGAAGAGAAGACAAACGGCCTGTAACCTAAGAGCCACCTTTGATACGAGCTCCAAAACACTTTGTGAGAACGAATGATTGGTTATGTATTAGTAAATCAGTTCTTCTTTATAGCTCGCTGCTGCACATATTAGCTATAGATTGCATGACAATGTCATATAGCCGGCACTTGACTATACGATTATTCTTGCTCCAACGAAGCACCGAGAACCCAAGATGGTTACCTAGTAGTCTACCTGCATATCTGCCTCACCAGCTCAAAAATGGCGAGTCCAAACTCCAAACTACATGAGGTGATGTATACCTTTGAAGCAATTCCCTTGATTAAATGTTGTACTAGTGCTATTGAATTCTTGTGCTGACTAATGAGATTTTTAGCTAATTTGGTACGGAATGTTCGACCTAATCAAGAATTTTAGAGGCATATGTGCCATCTTTCTATGGAGACATGTAGCAGATGGTTGTTGTGTTGCACTCGTAACAAGAGCTCCCAAACTTGATCACATTTTGCTATCTTCTTGGCTTACTAGCATGTCAACTTGTCAACATTAGCTACATGTGCTAGTTATTTGACCCTTTTATGTCATCTTCAACATTTTGGTTATTGCACAAATCTTGGAGCTAATGAATTAAAAAATTATTTTTTGCCACTTCACGGGAATGTTTGGTTTGTGCCCAAAACAAAACCACCAATTTATGAGACATGACCACAATTTCGGTGTTTGTGTTGGCAATGCAAGAAAAATGCATGCTTGATCATGCCCTTTTCACACAATTGAGATGTCCATATTATCCAAGGCATTCACAAGTAAAATACTAACCCAAACTTACGCTAGCCATTTGATACGTCCATTTTGCATCACTATTTTATATCATAATTGTAAGGGTACATTGCCACTATGTGTGGTTTTGGTAATTAATGACAACCCCTATGGACTAATGTTTTCATTGAGTTTATATGAAGGAATATTCCATAGGTACTACTTGTATTCCATGTGTTGGATTCAAGTATGGATGCCATGAAAATAAAGGTATACCTTGTGTATTGGCATCAAGATCATCGGTTTGAAGATACATATGTGATATGATCAAGAAGAAGAAATGAAGATGGAGTTCTTATGTGGAACTCAATATTAGCCATGCTCTATCTTATGAGAGTATGAGAAGGTACAAGGTTAAGTCGGGCAAGTTCAAGATGAGCATCTCAAGTGGATCACATGCTTGAAGCTTGCCGTCCATTTGGTGATAATGGACATGTGAAGATGTGCATCAATAGAGCTTTCCCATCATGGTGTATGGGGGAGCATTTGTGAGTCTTCACGAAGCGACGATGATCAAGTGAGGCATTCCGGCTTGAGTGGAGCTTGAAGAGCTATCATCAAGATCAAGCGGGATGCGCAAGGCAAAGGTATGGCCTTGCTAGGTTTTCCTTTTACCGGTCTCAAGGTGGTTGTTGGGAGACCGGATTATAGGATAGATAGCCGCACTATTAAGAGGGGCTTTCGGTTGAGTAACTTGATCGCATCGTCTTAGGGAGCTCAATCCTTTGCATACTTTGCATATCCTTATTGCTTCTTGGTGTTTATATGTGTGAGGTTATTGAGCTTGTTGCTAGCTTTACAACAAGCCCAAGATCATCGAAAACGGAATCCGCATGCATCTTCTATTGCGTTTTCGAGTTTGGACGTCTTCACCGGTTCTTGACGGTGGGAGACTCCCTCTCTAAAATCATCTAAAATGTTCTGAGAGGAGTCTCCTATTTCCAGTTTTTGTTGGGGTTCTATTCGTCGTTATCTTTCCAACAAAATTGGTTTCATGTCAATCGGAGTTCGGGAGCAATAGTTATTAAAGAAAAAGGAAAGATGAGAAAAGAATAAAAAGAAAAAGAGAAAAAGGGGAGGGAGCCGGCCGGCCAACCGGCCCAGCCACCGCCCCACCCGGTCCGCGACCGGGTCCGGCGCTGGTGCCATCCGGGCCGCCTCCCGGGGCCTTTTGGCCCAAGTCCGGCTGCAGGCCCGGTCCGTGACCGGCCTGCCCGGCGCATCTTCCGGCCCGACCGGACCCCGGCGCCTCTCCCTTACGCGCCGCCCACGCGCGGCTGGCGCGCCTGGCTTGCCCCGCCTGGGCCTGGCTGCTCCGCGTGGCCCACGCGCCCCGCCCGGCTGGCAGGCCGGCCTGACCGGACAGGCCACCGGCCTCCTCAGCGCCTGGGCCGGTCGGCCGTCTGGGCCGCCGGCTGGGCCACTTTTTCTGCCCATTTTTTCTTCCCTTTCTCTTGTCTTTTTCCCCCAACAGCTATTTTTCCCCTTTAGCTATAAATAGGCTTCTTCCACCTTGAGCTAGGGCACTTCTTCCCTTTATCTCACCTCCATTGTTGCATTTGAAGAAGTTGCTCTCTCTCTTGTTCCCCCCTATGATTCTTGCTCATTCTTGAGGGATCTAAGAGAGGAGATCTGGATCTACACTTCCACCAAACCATTTCTTCTCTAAGTGAGGGAAACTCTTGGGATCTAGATCTTGGAGTCTTTTGTTGACTTTCCCCATTGTTCTTCCTCACCAATCTCATCCTAGCATTTGTTGTTTGGGTGGGATTTGAGAGTGAAGGACTTGAACACCTCTAGTGTTCTTGCTTTGCATCATTGCATAGTGTTGAGCTCTCCACCACGATTAGTTCGAGTGAGAGACCGTGAGCTTGTTACTCTTGGAGGGTGACCTCCTAGTTGGCTTGGCGGTTGGTGCTCCGGTGATCTCTTCAAGAAGATTGTGAAGAGGCCCGGGCTTCTCCTTCGTGGAGCTTGTGAAGTGGTTGTGGAGCTTGCCATCTCGGAGCGGAGGAAAAGCTAACCATAAGGAAAGGACCATTATCCTTCGTGGGTGTGGTTCGGAGAATAGGGTGAGCCTTCGTGGCGCGGGGAATCCTTCGTGGGACCTCCACTCCTCCAAACGTGACGTACCTTGTTGCAAAGCAAGGGAACACGGGAATACATCCTCGTCTCCGCGTGCCTCGGTTATTTCTATACCCGAGCTCTCTTTCCTTGTGATAGCCATCGCGCTTGAAGTACATATATCTTGCTATCACTTGTGCTACATATATCTTGTGCCTATCTTTCTTAGCTCTAGTTGCTATTGTTACACTTAGTTGAGCTTAGCATATTTAGGGTTTGTGCTTGTAAACTAAACGATAGTTTAATTCCGCATTCTTACAAGACAAATCCGCAAGAGTTTGTAATTGCCTATTCACCCCCCCCCCTCTAGGCGACATCTCGATCTTTCAATAATTTACTGCTATTCATTGATATATTTCATATTTAGATATGATACTTATGTTATTTCACCTATTTTGCATGTTTCATGATTATTGGAGAATCACTCACCGGAGTCAGGATTCTGCTGGAAAAAGCACCGTCAGAATGCAATATTTACGAAGATCAACAAGCGACGGAAATTACACCGAAGGTTTTATTTCTCCAGAAGAAGGAGCCAGCCAAAAGGAGGGGCCGAGGAGGGCCACCATGGGCCCCCCCATAGGCCGGCGCGGGCTCCACCCTGGCCACGCCGCCTTGTTGGGAGGGGGCCCACAGCCCCCCTCGGCCGCCTCTCTTCCGCGTACTTCATCTACCCAAAAACCTAAGGTACTGGGAATAATCGAGAGGAGACACAGCCGCCTCTGCGGGACGGAAAACACCAGAGAGAAAATAGCTCTCCGGCAGGCTGAAATCCGCCGGGGAAATTCCCTCCCGGAGGGGGAAATCGACGCCATCGTCACCGCCATCGAGCTGGACTTCATTGGGATCATCATCACCATCATCTCCACCACCGTCACCGTCATCTCCACCGCTGCACCTCGTCACCGCTGTAACATCTAGGGTTGAATCTTGATTATTTCATAGGGGAAACTCTCCCGGTATTGATTACTCCTTGTTATTGATGCTATTGAGTGAAACCATTGAACCAAGGTTTATGTTCAGATTGTTATTCATCATCATATCACCTCTGATCATGTTCCATATGATGTCTCGTGAGTAGTTCGTTTAGTTCTTGAGGACATGGGTGAAGTCTAAATGTTAGTTGTGAACTATGTTGAGTAATATTTAATGGTTTGCTATTTAAGTTGTGGTGTTATTCTTCTAGTGGTGTCATGTGAACGTCGACTACATGATACTTCACCTTTATGGGCCTAGGGAAATGCATCTTGTATTCGTTTGCTAATTGTGGGGTTGTCGGAGTGACGACAACTTGAACCCCGTTGGTATATCGATGCGGGAGGGATAGCGAGGATCTCGAGTTTAAGGCTGTGGTTAGATTTATCTTAATTACTTTCTTGTATTTGCGGATGCTTGCAAGGGGTATAATCACAAGTATGTATTAGTCCTAGGAAGGGCGATGCATTAGCATAGGTTCACCCACACAACACTTATCAAAACAATAAAGATTAATTAGCTATATGAAGCGAAAGCACTAGACTAAATTCCCGTGTGTCCTCAAGAACGTTTGGTCATTATAAGTAAACAAACCGGCTTGTCCTTTGTGCTAAAAAGGTTTGGGCCACTTGCTGCAATTATTACTCTCGCGTTTTACTTACTTGTACTTTATTTATCTGCTATATCAAAACCCCCTGAATACTTGTCTGTGAGCATTTACAGTGAATCCTTCATCGAAACTGCTTGTCAACACCTTCTGCTCCTCGTTGGGTTCGACACTCTTATTTATCGAAAGTACTACGATACACCCCCTATACTTGTGGGTCATCAAGACTATTTTCTGGCGCCGTTGCCGGGGAGTGAAGCGCTATCGGTAAGTGGAATTGGTAAGGGAAACTTTTACTGTACGTGCTGATTTTACTTTTGCCTGCTACTATAATTCATTATGGAGAGGTCTTCTCTTGAATTCCTATTTGGAAAATCTACTACTACTGCGAAGGTAGTGGATGAGGCGCCAGGTGAGAAAGAGGGTCCACACAAAATACCTATGAAAATTATTGAACGTGTTGTGGATAACCGCTATGAAGGGGATGGAACTGTCCATCCTAGAGATCATTTACTGTTGAATTATGCGGGTTATTCAAGTGTGCAGGTATTGCTATGGATGAAGTTAGAAAGAAACTATTCTCTATATCGCTGTCTGGTAAAGCGGCGCATTGGTATAAATTGCTGAAGAATGGAGATTCTCTTGATTGGAAGGATATTGTGCTTCTATTCAATTCTAAATTCTATCCTCCAAGTGAAATTCATAAAGACCGGAACCGCATATATAATTTCTGGCCTCATTATGGAGAGAGTATTGCCCAAGCATGGGGGAGATTGAAGTCTTTAATGCTCAAATGCCCCATTCATGAGCTTCCTGGTAATATCATTATTGATAATTTCTATGCAAGACTTTCTTTTCAAGATAAAACCTTGCTTGGATACTACTTGTTCTGGATCATTTACACGCAACAAAGAAGAGTTTAAATGGGACCTTCTTGATCGGATTCAGGAGAATACTCGAAGGATGGGAGAACGACAAAGACAGAGAGTCGAGTATAAATTATGATTATGAATGCATTGAAACTTTTATGGATACTGATAAATTTCGTAATATGAGTGCTACTTATGGTCTTGACTCTCAAGTTGTTGCAAATTTTTATAAAGCTTTTGCCTCTCATTTTGAATTGCCTAGGAAGAATTTTGATAAGTATCATGAACCTTACAAAGATAAAACTGATTCACCTATAGATAAATGTGTTGAAATTAAAACTGTTGATCATATTCTTCCTGAAGCTTATATTGAAAAAACTCCTTTTCCTGCTAAAATGAAGGAGTATTCTGTTATAACTAGTGCGGTTAATAAAAGTGCAAAGAAACCTATAGAACCTGAAGAGCAAATAAAGGTTGAACCTGCTATTGCAATAGTTAAAGATCTTGTGACTGAAAATGTAGAAGATGGTCATATCATTTTCACGTGAAGATGCTTCTAATATTGTTTCGCATCCTAATAAGTCTAGGAAAGCCAGTGTTCCTATGCTCTCTGTTAGAATTGGTGATCATTGTTATTATGGTTTATGCAACATTGGTGCAAGTATTAGTGCCATTCCTTATGAGCTTTACACGGAAATCATGCATGAAATTGGTTCTTGTGAACTTGAAGATATTGATGTGGTTATTCGGCTAGCTAATAGAGAAACTATCTCTCCCATTGGTATTGTTCGAGATGTGGAAGTTCTATGTGGTAAGATTAAATATCCTGTTGACTTTTTGGTACTTGGTTCTGTCTGCTAGTAAGTCTTGTCCTATTATTTTTGGTAGACCTTTTCTAAATACTTGTGGAGTCTGTTATAGATTGCAAGAAGGAGAAAATTGTAACTAAATTTGCTGGTGAATCTTATGAGTTTAATTTCTCTAAATTTGCCAAAACTCCTTATAAATCTGATTTGCCTAATAATGATTTTAGAGTTGAACAGGTGTGCATCTATTGCTCTTGCTCCTAATAATCCTTTGCAGCAACATTTGGAGGATAGTGAGAGTGAAGTCTTTAGGGAAGAAAGGAATGAGCTTGATGAAATTTTCCTTCGTCAACCTATTCTTAAACATGACTTGCCGGTTGAAGATCTAGGTACAACACCACCACCAAAGGAAGATCCTGTTTTTGATTTAAAACCGTTGCCTGATAATCTTAACTATGCTCATATTGATGATAAGAAAATATATCCTGTTATTATTAGTTCTAAGCTTTCAGATTTTGAGGAAGAAAGGTTATTGGAAATATTGAAGAAACACCGAGGAGCTATTGGCTACACTCTTGATGACTTGAAGGGGATGTCTCCCTCTATTTGCCAACATGCCATCAACATGGAAGATGATGCAAAGCCTGTTGTTGAACATCAGCGTCGTCTAATTCCAAAGATGAAGGATGTGGTAAGAAATGAGGTATTAAAACTTCTTGAAGCAGGTATTATATATCCTATTGCTGATAGTAGATGGGTTAGTCCTGTGCATTGTGTTCCTAAGAAAGGAGGAATAACTGTTGTGCTTAATGATAATGATGAGCTCATCCCTCAAAGAGTAGTTGTAGGGTATAGAATGTGCATTGATTATCGAAAAGTTAATAAAGTTACTAAGAAAGATCATTATCCTTTACCTTTTATTGATCAAATGTTAGAAAGGTTGTCTAAAAATACTCAATTTTTCTTTCTTGGTGGTTATTCTGGGTTTTCACAAATTGCTGTTAAAACTAAAGATCAAGAGAAAACCACTTTCACTTGTCCCTATGGAACTTAAGCTTATAGGCGTATGCCTTTTGGTTTATGTAATGCTCCTGCTACTTTTCAAAGATGCATGTCTGCTATTTTTCATGGCTTTTGTGAAAAGATTGTAGAGGTATTCATGGATGATTTTTCTGTCTATGGAAATTCTTTTGATAATTGCTTGCGAAACCTTGATAAAGTTTTGCAGAGATGTGAAGAAACTAACCTTGTTCTTAATTGGGAGAAATGCCACTTTATGGTTAACGAAGGAATTGTATTGGGACATAAAATTTCCGAGAGAGGTATTGAAGTTGATAGAGCTAAAGTTGAAGCAATTGAGAAGATGCCCTATCCTAGGGATGTTAAAGGTATTCGTAGTATTCTAGGTCATGCTGGGTTTTATAGGAGATTTATTAAAGATTTCTCTAAGATTTCAAAGCCTCTTACTAATCTTCTTCAAAAAGATGTACCTTTTGTTTTTGATGATGATTGTAAGGAAGCTTTTGAAACTCTAAAGAAAGCCTTAACAACTTCTCCTGTAGTTGAACCTCCTGATTGGAATTTACCTTTTGAAATTATGTGTGATGCTACTGATTTTGCTCTAGGTGCTGTTCTTGGACAGCGAGTAGATAAAAAATTGGTTTCATGTCAATCGAAGTTCGGGAGCAATAGTTATTAAAAAACAAGTCCGGGAACAGTTGCATGTGCTTATACTTTATACTAGTAATACAACAAATCTGAAAGAATAGAAATATATTTCGACATTAATTTTTCATAGTGGATTCAAATAATATATATTCCAATTTGTTTTTCATGTGTTGTACACATACTATTGTTTGTACTCCCCTAGATCCATAAAAAAGTGTCAGGATTTTACTATGGGTTAGTACAAATTTGACCTAAGACCCCGACAATTGTTGTTTGAACTAGTGTGCTCTAAAATTAAAAGACGGTGTTAGTATTCCCAAATTCATTTTTTTTACTTACATTGATGATCCCGAATGGAACTTCCAATTCAAAATTCACTTTCCCCGGTGACCTTTTTGCACAAGATCACCAAACTAGGGACGTGTTTGGATACTCGCAAGCCCATTTCTCGCATTCACTGGGCCAAAATTTGTGTTTTTGGTTGCTTGGGCTGTTTCTAAATCTTGGCTCACACGCTTTCTTAAAGCACCTTTTTGTCTGCATGCGGAGGCATGCTCGATTCCACAATTTCCAGCGAGCCAAGCTCTAAGCTCGCGAAAAGGGGAAATTTTCCCCCACCTGTGCACGCTTGGAGATAGAGCGAGCTCGGGCGCATCACCGAAAAGTTGGCGGGAGAAATTTTGTCACCTCCCGCTGACCCAACGTCGAAATGTGCAACAACATTGCCCCCCCCCCCCCCCCACAAATTCCAAATAGTAAGAGGTATGAAACCTCCCTAAAAGAAGAACCAGTAACATCTCCAAGCTCAAAAATGCAAAAGAAGCTGCACACGAATTCCGTTTTTGATGAACTTGATCTTGTTGAAGAGCTAGCAATAAGCTCAAAAACCTCACACAAAGAAACACCAAGAATCAATAAGAATAGGGGATGCAAAGTATGCAAAGGATTAAACTTCCTAAGACGACACGATCAAATTACTCAACCAAATGACCTTCTTGATAGTACGGCCGACTATCTATCGTATAACCATATAGAGAGTTGATGGTTGACCGATGCCCCCCCCTTGTCCTATCATGGAGGCTCGTATAACCTGGTCTCCCAACAACGACCTTGAGACCAGTTAAAGGAAAACTAGCAAGGTCATAACTTTGACTTGCGCATCTCACTTGATCTTTGATGCCAACGCTTCAAGCTTCAATCAAGTCGGAATACTTCCCTTGATCATTGTTACTTCGTGAAGACTCATAATTTTCTACCCATACATCACTATGGGATAGATTTATTAAGGCGCATCTTCACATGTACATTATCACCAAATGAACGGCAAGATTCAAGCACGATCCAATCGAGATGCTTATCTTGAACTTGCCCCTTCACAAACTTGAAGATGACCAGCACTTGATGTTATCCTCTCATAGGATATATGAGCTCTTACTTTTGATGCATGTCCATGACAATATACCTACCCCACATAGATAACTCAAAGACACGCATATGATGGATTAGTTCACAATGCTTAATTGGCAAAGCTTACCATACGAGATGATCGCATGTGGTACATTCTTTATGCTTCATTTTTTTTTACCAATTTAAATTCAATCTTCACTCTTATTATTGGTCAAGCTTCTATCTCCTCATGATATATCATAATCTCTTGAAGTACATAAAAAACTTTTCTTCATTTGATTGCATGCTCTAAACCTTAGTAAACCATAGCTCAACTCATGAGACTATCATGACACCGGCTTATAACCACATCTTGAATTTTTCTCTAGAAAAAAATTGTCAAACTCTCAAGATCTTATCATATCATATTCTTCTCTTCAAATAGATGATCTTAACGCCAATACTCAAGGTAAATTTTTTTATCTTCATGGACTACAAGAATCCAACATATGGACTACAAGATTTACCTATGGACTTGAATCCAACATCTGGACTACAAGAATTGCCTATGTAATATCATTTCATATAAACTCAATGAAAATATAATCCATATGGATTTTAATTGATTACCAAAAACACACATTTGGTCAATGTACCCTTACAACTATGTGTCGGTGTAATAAACCGGTGCGAATGGCGTAAGTTGTAAGGCTATAATGAGAGCAAGATGTAGCTCTAGCTAAAGGATGGGCTTTTTCCACTACATCAAGAAAATGAGAAATTGCAAAGTGGAAGATCTCGAAGCTCCAAAGGCATCAATCGAGATGCTCGACGAGTCAAATATACAGTGGGGAGGAGTATTGTTGGAGAAATTGGTCCAGCTATATGTCACACATATCTAACTTTAGATATTTTGTTTGAGATTTTTAGAGTAAATAATTACATAGGAAACCAAAACATATAGTGTTTATGCTTTGGATTGTGCCACTTGGCAATAATTAAATGGTGTTATAAACATATAAAAAACACAGGGTGTTCGCCCTCCTATATCAAATAAAATAAGGATCCGAGCAACTAATTAAGAGCAAATACCTTCCAAGTATGAGATAGTGGGAATGGCTGAGGGAAAGTGGTGGTAGAGATCGGGTGGCTACCAAAAAAAACTATTTTCCTTTTAGATTCTATTTTGATGAGATTTTTTCCAAAAACTATAGACTCGACCCTTACGACCATTTGACAAACATAGACACATTCTAAGCATTCATTTATTTTCATAGAAAAGATGTACAGTGTTCCAATCAAATTAAATTCACATGCTTCCAACGAATCCAACTACAAGAGAGTGGAGAATGGAGAGCTCGCTTTTTTTTTACCCGGTTCTTTGATTAAAAGTTTCAAGTCCTACTTTTCTTCTAAGAATAAAAATCTTTAATGTCTTAGATTTGTTCAATAGATTTTGTTTCTTCTGATTCTAACATAATCAACCACCACTACATTTTATACTATGTAACATCAAAAGTATTCAGTTTGGAGTTCAAACAGAACAACTAATGATGGTACTAAGAACATACTTGTTGTTTTGAATATGCCGAATGCGCTGTGAGAACTATACTATTACTGTAGCGACACGCTAATAGGACGGGTGATCATTTTCATATACTTGTCCCAATAACACAAGAAGCTTGAATACAGGACATAAGTTTTGAAGCATTAACATTTTTGTGATAAAAATAAATAATTGTATTATTTTTAGTTGTTGGATCTTTTGTGTTCCTAAAATAAGTAGATGACAGTAGTATAGCAAATTGAGTCTCAAAAATTTACGATGATACTCTCGAATCAAACATCCAAATAAAGGTCTATTCTCCCTGATGACTTGTTTCGACCAGGTCACCGAAACTAACGCTTTCCATTACCCGCAAAAGAGAGAAAAAAAAGAGGTGTGGATTTTGTACACACAAGCATGTGTGTGGGTGTGTTATGTACCGTTGATTAGGTTCTTGAGATTCGTGTTGCTGCAGGTCCGTTCACTGTTCTTCTTTTCCACCTCTCATTTTATCCGTCACATCCTTCTCTGCTTTTCTCTCCCTTACCTCCGTGCGACCCGGCCATGTCATAGGCTTTATCCCTGTACCTTGCACAGATGTTGTTCCGCGTGCTGCCCCTATCCAACATAGAGAGCCGCCCCCGGGGGCACTCCGGCGAGCTCTCCCCCGGCTCGACCGTCGATCCCGTCGTCCTATTTCGTTCTTCTCTCCCCACCAATCCACCATATCCCCCACATCGCCGCCCTCCGCCGTGACCGGTAGTCACTCCGTGTACACCGTCCTCGCTCAGGTCGCCGCCGCCAGCGACTAGAGGGGAGGCGGCGAGATGAAGAAGCTGAAGCTTGTGACCAGGCATTTCCCCTTCTCACCTCAACTTTCTCGGCCCCATTTTCTTGCTCTCCTCGCCGCCGGCAAGATCTGAGCTTTTTCCTCTGCCTCCCATCTTGCGGGCTCGCCACCGCTCCAGCTCCTCCGCGTTGCAGCCCCTCCACCTCCCGTGTCTCCACCGTGACACTAGCGCGCAGGTACATTATGTCGCTGCTGGAGCTCCTTTTCTTCTATCTCTCTCTCTCTCCTGCAGTGCTCTCCTGCTCCTTGACTCGCTGATGTACTGACGGCTCTTGGTCTGCGTGCAGGCAATGGCTGCCGGAACAAGTCCAGGAGGGACATTTCCCCAGGGCTTGGAAGGGGTCCTATCGGCAGATGGCTTCTTCCCAATGCCCGAGTTAGTCGCCTCGCTGATTCCTCCGCCCGACGCGTTGGAATCCTTTGACCGGCCTGGGTCAGAACGATCGATTGGCGGTGGAGGGACGGAAGCCAACGCCTTGCTCCAAGAAGGCTGCAGCGTCAACGAGGAAGGAGGTGCATAAGGAGTTGGCGGCGGCTTCGACGACCACGCTGACGAAGAATTGGGCAGCGGCATCGACGTCTGCGCCGCCCAAGAAACTCATTGAACAATCAGTTGATTATATGCGTCTCAGTGTATTTGCGTCTTCAGAAAAGTGTGACCTCTAAGATTTTTTTTATATTGCAATAGGAAGCTGTATTGTTAATTCTTGCTCTCTGTATAATTTTGATCCTCTATTTCAAGCAGTGGGTGCTCTAATGAAGGGCCCTTCTCCACTGAATATGTCCAACGTGTTCGTTGGGAGTCGTCCTCAAGAGGTGCGGCAGCCAACGAGCAGATCGCTACTGAAAAAAAACTCGGGAGACGATCAGGCAAACCGAGGTTCTTGCCTGAATTTGGGCTTCTATCGCTACTCGGCAGATTCAAGTGTGCCTAATGGACCCCAGTCTTTCACCAAACTGTTGGCGTATTCTTAGTTAAGTGTTTGCTTGCAGAATGCTTGGCCATTGACACATACTTGTGTCTCTGTTCTACAGGTTTTTCTTGATTTCAAAACTGGTCTGAACCAGAATCTATACCGTTAAACCTAGCACAGGATACCATATGCATGAAAATGTACACGAAAAACTGATGTTCCGTGGAGAACAGACAAGCTGGAACTTAAAACAGAGCTTTTGAGTACATCAGAGTATGAAAATTGTGCTTTCTATATTCAAGCTAACGAATTGGCATCCTGATGTGTCGCTGATGATTCTGACTTCCTCCTATCTGGTGCGGTCGAGCTCGACATCTTGGCACGCAGCGCCGTGATATGGTACGTCTTCAACAGATGCCGGTGCTCCTCCGTGTGAGCGGGGAGGGCGGTGTTGCCCGCAGCCACCGCGTCCTTGGCCCGCCGGCAGGGTCCTTGAGGAACCTCCGCTTGGTGTCGGAGAGCTTGCTGAGCTCCGCGACTGAATCACCTCGTCGTTGTAGGGGAACTACGCGAGCTGTAGCTGCGCGTAGGGCGCCTTGACCGCCGAGACGCCTGTGAACAGGTTGGCGAGGAGGGAGACCGTGGCCGCCTTGGGCGAGATGGGCGGCACCACCCAGGGGTCCTTCTTCTCCGCATTTTTCCCTTCACCGCCATGGCTGTGGTCTCGCGCGACGTCGACGGCCATGGCCTCCCTGACCAGGACCAGCGCGTGGAGGCCGAACGGCATGCGGCTCACCGTGAGTGTCTAGCGTCTGCGTCGTGCACCAGCGCTATAGAGAGCGCGCTCGTCCGGGCGATGGCGTCAACGGCGCGCATGCCGTGCTTAGCGGCGCTGTGCCGCAACATTGAGAGATGGACGATGCGGCGGTGAAGTCAATAACAAGTAATCCGTCGCCGGTGCTGCGTCAGTGGATAGATGCATCCCTGCTGCGCAAAGTGGACTGCGACATGGCGCGCGAGGAAGGAGGACGAGAGCATGGTGGACGAGCGGCGAGAGGTGAATCCAGAGTCCAGACGAGGGAGAGGATAGTGGACAAGACGTGTGTCTGTCGGGTGTGCGAGAGGAGACACACAAGTCCTTTGGATGGGCCCTGGATTCCCGGAGTCAAAAGCCGTGTCCAGGGGCTTTCTTCCACTGTTGATGGGACCTACCAGCTTTGCAGAATTGCAGTAAATAGCGAAAATTCATTTCTCTCACCTGTGATCAAAATCGAATCTCCAAGCATCTAACGGCCGTGGAAGCACCCACACCCATGCTTGGGTGTACAAATGTATTTCCGAAAAAAAAGTTATTGCGTCTCTTTTATGTATGGCACTTGATTCGAGTTAGTTTGGTACATTTTGTAATTGGCCGTACAACTAAGTGTATATGGAGTTGAAGTCGTACTTGTATTTCATTTGGCAAAGGGTTTTATATATGTTTAAATTGCATAATAGCTATGAACAGTTGCCAGGAAATCTGATGCATACTCCTGCTCATGGCTGGGGTCATCTCTTCAGCAAAGTGGTTCTGGTCGGTTCCTGAGAGGGATTCGATGTGCGCATGCATCAGTGGTGCTCTTGTTGGATAGATATATTGAGCTCTTCACTCTTGAGGATTGGGTAAGGCAGGCAGAGCAAGTTGACTGCGATCGTGATCGATCGTGCTTGGAGCAGTTGGTTGCCAATTGGTAAACCGATCGGATCGACACGGTCAGATCGGACGTACGTACGCCGCAGGTAACGCAGATTAGCTAGATGCCAAGCTCGGCGGCGGTGCGTGAACGTACGTACGCGCCGCATACGCACGCCGATTGATTCGTGGACGACGCGGCGATGGAACCATGGACGGAGATGCGCTCGATCTTCGAGGGGCGCCGGAGCGCGGTGCCGGGGCGGGCGGAGACAGGGACCCTGCCGAGGCCGTACCCGGGAGGGATCCGGACGAATCGATCAGCGCCGCGACTAGCGGCGGGCTGCGCTGGCACTCCACGCTGCCGGCCGGGCCATGCGCCTCACCTGGCGCCGGCGCTCTCGATCTCGATCGGTCTCTAGTGCTGCATGCCGCGCGTGCCGTACAGGTACAGCCGGTATAATTAGGGTTTTTGTTTCGGAGGTATCACACCTCCATCGATCGGCCGTGCCCGAACGTGACGAAACATGCGAGGGATGCTCCCACGTCGTGCTGTCCCGACGGTATCCTATGCCGCCGCGCTGAGTGTTGTTACATATGCATTTCGACCGATCCTGCATATATCACAAGACGTTTTTGCCAACGCCAAAACGTCGGAACATATTACTAGCTCCATTTCCATATACCTCCTCCATCCCATCAAACTTGTCTTAAGTTTGATAAAATTTAAATATATCTAGGTGCTAAAGCCTTTTTTTTAAAGGAAGGCAACACCGAAGAAAGGAACCAACAATTGGATTCAGAGTGGTGCCTTTACTTCATCTAAGCCATTAGGTGTAGGCGTTTTCTGGAGGTGGACGATTTACGTTCTTCCTATTTGACCCAAATCCGTAAATCAGAGAGCGTGCCGCAAAAAATGGGTCCAGATAAATCTTAATTCTAACAAAGTTAAGACACATATCATTAGACGGAGGGAGTATCATAAATCTTGCAAATCTAGTTGTAAGTCTAAACTTACAAAGTTGGTCAAAAAAAACATCTACAACAAGAAACAAATATGTTATGAAAATACTCATATTTTTGTCTATAACATTGATTAAATGTAGAGAATGTTGGCTTTAGCTAAATTTATATGCCTATTACATCTATCCCATATTAATCGGCTTAACTTTATCTGGTACGCATGTATTTAGTGTCAATTAGTTTGATATAGATTAGGAAATATATACTAATAGTTACTGCATGTCTAGCTTCTTTAGCCAGAGATCGGAGACTAGTAAGTATGGAGAATTTACATAGGTTGGCAGGGTATGAGCATTTTTTTTTTACCCATGGGCAATGCACATATCCAACCCATCAAGTCGATGTTAGGGCATGTGGACAGACATATACCCTTGAGTATACATACCTATGCCCTACCAGTTTATATCTGGGATGTGGACTCATAGAGTTGCAACCACTGCACGCCAGCGCAAGGGTTAATCAAAGCCTCAAATGAGCTACTCCCTCCATTCCAAAGAATAAGGTGTCCTCGTTTTCCGTGTTTTTTTTTTGTTTGATTAAGAATTACTTCAAGTATATAAAGATTGTTTGTATGAAATTAGCATCATTAGAAAGGGTTTTAGTATGAATCTAGTGATACTAATTACATATAATATACTTCCCCTCTCACAGTTTATTAGGTGTGCGCGTATCCCTAAATCGCAAATTTGATCAACTTAGTATTAGTTATATTCTATAAAAAATTATATCATTAGAAAGTTTAGATGTTTTATTTTTTAATGATATAATTTTTTTATTATGTAACTTAAATTATATAGATCAAATGGGCGACCTAGGGATACGAGGGCGGCTAGTAAACTGAGACGGAGGGAGTAATCAAAATTTTGTTGCTTAATTTATGGTTAAAGTTCGTCTTGAAATACGTGTGCATCTTATTCTTTAAAACAAAGGTAGTAATAGTTGTCATTTAATTATTTATTATTGAGTGAGATAATTTATATTTTTGTTAAATAAACTATCGATGCATGTTATATTATGAACAACTTGTATACTATTCCATCAACCTGCTTGATACCCAATGGGAATAGTTACCAGTTAGGTATGGATGTGGGTAAAATTTCATAGCCATATATAGGTATGGTTATGGGTAAATTTTATACCCATTAATTCTACATATGTATATATATATATATGGTATTGCTCTACCTATCAATGTCTAACCCACTGGCCACTGCCATCTGATTACGTGTTGTTAACCGGGAAGTCGTGCAAATCTAGCAGGAGAGTAAGACATCACTGTATTTTATTTACACATAGTAGTGGACACAGTGGAGTGGAATTATTATCACGGCTAGGCAATTGGCGTGGATGTATGCATGGCGGACACGCACGTCGGATGCATGACCAGTTGTACGTACGAGTCACTTCTTTACTACAACTACCTATACCTAGTGTACTTTTTTTTTTCGATAAAGATACCTAGTGTACTTAGGGCATGCCCAATGCACTGCCCTAGAGGTGCCGCTTCACACCTTTAGTTAGGTTCGGATGGTCCAAAGTAGGTTCGGATGAGGAGGCAGCCTCCTCTTTCAAGAAGTGGGATCTTCAGTCCTAAAAGCATGCTTTTTTGAGAGAGAAAGAGATACATAGTGTCATATTTGTGGGGTCTCTTCTCTCTTTTTTCTGACTAAAATTGTAGCTTCCAATGGAGAGATAAAATTCACCATGTTGCTTCTTACAACTTTTTTACATGGAGCAGCTAGTTGTGTATGCCACCATTGCTCATGCCCTTAAGGACATGCCCAATGCACTGCCCTAGAGGTACTGCCTCACACCTTTAGCTAGGTTTGGGTGGTCCAAAGTAGGTTCGGATGAGGAGGCAGCCTCCTCTTCAGGAAGTGGGATCTTAAGCCTTAAAAGCATGCTTTTTGGAGAGAGAAAGAGATACATAGTGCCATATTTGTGGGATCACTTCTCTATTTTTTCTAACTAAAGTTGTAGTTTCCATTGGAGAGATAAAATTCACCATATTGTTTCTGATAACTTTTTTACATGGAGCAACTAGTTGTGTATGCCACCATTGCTCATGCCCTTATCTACTATACCTAGCTAGGTGGTTAGTCGCCTTTTTGCAACTTGGGCACTACTTTTTTCCTTCGGCTTGCACTGTGTATTTACCCTTTGGATGGAACAAAGTACGGCATCGGTGTGTGATCTACATCTGCAGGCTAATTTGTTGTGTACTCCGTCTGATGTGTAGCGATGCATGTGCGGAGAAGGAGAAATCCGATGTTAATTATCCATGAATCTGAGCAGCACAAGCTAGGAGTGGCCCACATGCGAGAGAGGAAGATGTCAGGCTTTCTTGTGGGCCGGACCAGCTCAGCCAGACCGCTACTTGTCGCACTGTATTGGCCCAGAAGCGTGGTTACTATCACAGGATATCGTGGCCCTCCTAGGACCTGGATCAACTTACCCAAAACAATCAAGATTTCCCAGAGCAAGTAATTACATGACATGATTGCCTGAGGTGAGGGGAGCAAATGATCCTGAAGTGTTGGAGGCTCTGGCGTGCCGGGAGGGCCTGGCGCTGGCGGCCGATCTCCTCCTGAGGCGCGTGAGAGTGGCTTCTGACTGCCAAAATGCCATCCGGAGCATCCATGGACTCGGGAGGGGAGCGTATGATCACATTGTGATGGAGCTCAAGGCGAGGGCGACGGGGTTCCAGGAAGTTCAGTTCGTCCACGAGGGTCGTTCGTCGAACGGCGACGCGCATGGTCTGGCCAGAGGATCAGTGTCTCGAGATATTGGCCGGCATGTGTGGTTCCAAACCCCACCTGAAGGTGTTTGTATGAATTATGATATTGTTTGAATAAAGGGGGTGGGAGTTGTCTCAAAAAAAAAAAAACATGACATGATTGCCATTGTTAGGGCGTCAAATCCACGCCACTGTAGACCATAACGCAGCACCAATGTATCTATCTAGGACCCTACTGATGTGCAGCCTCATGCACTAGCTCAAAAACGGAGAGTCGAAAACTCCAAAGTACACGAAAGGTGGTGGTACATACCTTTCCAACTTTCAAGCAATTCCCGTGGTTAACTGATGTACTTGGTCCTATTGAAATTCTCGTGCTGACTAATGAGATCCCAATAGAGCTAATTTGGTGCTTAGTGTTGGGCCTGATTAAGGATTTTAGAGGCATATACGTGCCATCTTTCGATGGAGATAATTAACTAGCACATGGTCGGGGTGTGTTGCACTCGTACCAAAAGCTCCAAAACTTGATCACTTTTTGTTCCCTGCTTGGCTTTAATTCTAGCATGTCAAGTTGTCAACATCGGCTACGTCTGCGAGCTATTTTCTTGATTCCTTTGTTGTCATCCTTTCCGAACACCTTTTTGCTCCCTTCAACATTTTTTTGTTATTAAACAAATCAGGGAGGTACTGACTAAGCTTAGTGTTGCTTTGCCACTTTGAATGGGTATGTTTGGTTTGTGACCAAACCAACACCATCAATTTGTTAAACATGAACACCATTTTGGTGTTTGTGTTGCCAATGCGAGAGAATTCGATGCATGATCCTGCCCTTTTCTTACAGTAGATTTCACTATATCTATGTTAGCAGAATGATGTGCAAGTAAAATTTTAACCAAAACTTATGCCAGCAATTTTTGTGTGTGTCCGTGCAGTGTTACCCCAGAAAATGCATATCTCGATACATCATAACACAACACAAAGGTGTCTATCTAGGAGCCTACATGTATATCTGCCACTAGCTTAAAAATGGAGAGTCCATGCTACAGCTAGACAAGATGATGTATACATATCAAGAAAATTCCCTTAAGCAATGTTATAGTGGTACTAAAATTCTCCTTTGTTGACTAATAAGAAAATTAGCTACTTTTGCATGTTTTTTACGACCTAATTAAGGATTTTAGAGGCACACATGCCATCTTCTACAGGAGATAATAAAATGGTTAGTGTGTTATACTCACAGCAAAATCTCTAAAACGTGACCACCCCTTGTTCCCTTGCTTGGCTTTCTTGCCAAGTTGTCAACATCAGCTATGTGATCTTGTTGATTCCATACCTGTCATATTTTCCTCTCTCCTCTTTGCCATCAACTTTTAGTTATGGAACACCAGCATCAATTTTTTTGTCAACAAACTCAAAGCCAGGAACATAGTAAACAGATATATGCTTGTTACTTCAAACAAGGCTATGTTTGGATTGTGATCATAATTTATCTTACTAGCCAAAATTTGGACCTTCGTTTGGCTAGTTTACCAAAATCATAGAGCTCACCATGCCTGATCGCTCAATAGTTTATTTTTCTTTCCTATTAGATGCAAGAAAAATCTTGATGACTGAAATCTAAATGTACTTTTTAGTTTAGCGTTTTCTATATGTACTACCACTATATATATATGGGAAATACTGGGCTACCATGGTGTGTAGCTACGCACCTTAATCTGACCTTTGAATCATTCTATAGAGCTTTTTTCACCGTTGGATGACTTAACACCGTTAGTGCCACAAACGGACAGACCGACAGCACTTTCTCTTTCTCCACGCCGACCCCGCGTGCCCATCTCAAATGGAAAAAGCCCACACGTCCCTGCCATGCCCAAATCCCATCCACAGCTCCCCGTCTTTGCCAAAAAAAAAAAAAAAAAAAGCTCCCCGTCCAGATCGATATCCCGCCGGCCCACGCACCGTTCCTCCCCGACGACGGCAAGGCCGCCCCGCGCCAGACCACCGCAGCTCGCCACCCCATATCCCGACTCCGGCGTCCGCACCACCCCCGTGCTCCCTCATCACCGAATCCTCTCCCCGTGTTGTGAATCGCCCTCAGGTCCTGCTCCGGGTTTGCTACCCTGACATGCCCAGCCAAGTCGTTGCAAGAAGCGGAGAACGGCGCCTCCGTTCTCCTCTGGTTGGTTGCGCCGGCGCCGGCACCGTCCACCCGCGAAAGTCAGCTTGCTGATGCGAACCTCCGGCCCCAGCTCCACTTCGCGCTCCCGTCCGTCTTCGTCACCCAGCGCAGGCCGTCTTGGCGAGCAGCTGCACCGGTCGGCCGACTCGACCCGTGCGCCGCCACGACCTTCCACCTCCACCACACGTGGTGACTGGTGAACCGACTTCCTCCCCAACGCCTCCACCGGCCTCCCTCTCTCTCGATCTGCGGCCATGGTGGCGGGCGCTGCCGGATCTTCGCAGTGAGGGATGCAGCCGCGGTATCCCGCAAGGAAGCCCTGAAGCGGGAGTGAGGTGGGCCGGTCGCTTCGGCGCAGTTGTTCTTTTTGCAAGGACCGCACAGGGAGAGGTCGCATGCAATTGCTAGACCCGGCCGCGTGCGTGACTTTCTTTCTTAATCTCTATCCACTACTTTTTCTTGCCTGATGCTAGCTCAATTTCTCTCTCTAATGGATGAGTCCTCTTTATCTTTTGCTTTCGTTTCGGTTCTTATACCAAGAAAAACGAGTTCATCCATATGGGAATTAATATTTGGTTACTGCTTGATTACTGTTAATGGTTGTCGTGCGGGTCGGAGCAATGGCGAGAAGAGAATATGCGGCAGTCGCGGGCGTACAGGGAGATCGACCTGGGCGGAGGCACTTGCGAGGTCGTCCGTGTTTTTTTCTCGATTTTGATTTGCATCACCCCTTTTTTTCTGATCTCGATTTTCCTTTGTTCTCTCGATTTTCCTTTGTTCCCAATCCAGATTCCATGTTGATTTTTTGTACATGGTGTTTCTAGATCCAGATCCCAGGGTCATTGAAATAAACGGTAGAAATTTCGATCAGGATTTGTTTCACCGTGCTCCAGATCCCAGGGTCATTCAAATGGTTGATGTTGTTTCTGCAGGGTCAATCCGTATTCCATTTCATAGAAATAAAGGGTGAAAACTTATGAAGAAAAAGTTATGTTAATTATCTTCTTATTTTTTCGATCCAGATCACATGTTCATCAAGTTTGTTTTACAGAAAATATGGAGTTGTTTCGTGATTGGTTGACTTTATGGGTTACTGGTATTATACATAAAGTTTTGTTGGTATCATGGGCAACCGGCATAATATTTTTCGGCATTGTTAATCGTTCAGTCAAATCTGGTGGAGACTATGAGCAACAGCCGTAAATGTCGTGGCGCGTGGTGGCTGACACCATGGCGGTAATATTTCTCAATATTGAAAGCAGTATTGTAACCGTACAGATGAACATTAATTAGAGTAGTGTTGTAACCTCTAGTTTCAAAAAAGTAACATGTGATGGGAACCACATCTTTTTGTCGGCTCAGGCAAGAACTGTGAAGTGTCCGTCTATCTCCACGTTAAGATGAGCAGAATCCAATGGTGCTAAGTGCGTGCATAGCTATCACCCTAGGTAGAAAATCCGCGTCGATATATATATTGGCTAGAAAAGCTTGATCTATGTATAGTATGTGGAAACATAAAGTGGTTGCTAAAACGTCAATGACCCATAAAAGGATGGCTAGATTCCATGATGCATATACAATTAATCTAGATGATGGGACAACAATTCTTCTAGTTCGATTTTGTATATTCCGATGCAATTATGCGCAAGGAAGAACGGCTCTTAGAAGTTAAGGTTGCATAGTGCTTTACGCAATAATAATAGTCGTCGATCAATCCACTTGATGACTAAGAGCAAGAGTGTCACACAGTTCACGGTTAATGAATTTCCCTCTTTATTTCTAGCCAAAATAATATGTATTATTTAGTTCCATCTAGGCAGTAGACAAGAACTGATGAACTAGTCTATATTATTCAGAAGGCATTTTCTCATATGTAAAAAGAGTAACACAACCACTATCCCTAGAAGAAAAGGTACTGAGCTCAACTCCAAATTGTGGAACTCCACTTCTTGTTAGGAGATGACTGAAGGTGCCATCACTAGTTGGGGATAAGAAAGATAGACACCACAAGGGTCTTACTTGACAGTGTATACAAGAACCTTTTGAGAAAGTTACCGGTTAAGATTTCATGTCCATTTTGCATCATGATATGATTCATGACTCATAAATGATGCATGCAAAACTATGGAGGCCTAAAATGGCAGTTGATTGCTTTATGAGGAGACACTTGGTGTGAGTAGAGTTCACCAATAGTGTCCAAGCCCATGATCATCGTTCGCGTCAAATGTACGCGCACGGGTGGAAGAGTAGCGCACTAGCTACCGTTCGTCTTTTTGCCTAAAAAATGCTACATTTGGTCTTTGATTCTCTTTGGGCAGTTTAATTAGTATAATATGAAGAGGGATAAATAAGCCAATGAACAAGTGCATGCGCACGTACGTGCACCAGTCAAACTTGCTAGGTAGTAGTACTATTATTGAGATGGTGCCGGTCGGCGGCGATGATCATCGATTAAGATCCAATAATGGGACCTCCACAGTCCACACACGAGCAGATGAGGGAGAACTTCGTTCGAAAGTACCAAGTTTGTTTAATAAATCAGAGATGTACGTCTGTTATCTAATTCATCATGCTTCTTATGTATCATGAACCGGGTGACCATTCTTCTTTTTCGAAAAAAGAAGGTAAGAAAGAAAAACGGCCAGAGACAAGGCAAAGGGCAGGGACGGGGTGCAGACAGAGTGATAAAGCCATAACATCGGGTTGCCTGTCGTGATAGACAGTTCGTTAGCTCGTGCTCAAAGAATCTTAAGAGTTAAGATAAGCTGACGACACGCGCGGCGCGGAACTTTATCAAATATTCACGGCCCCTGTTAAAACGTGTGTTCTCTTCTAGCTTGGTATTTTGAACGGTGGATGGAACTAGAGAGATGGTGAGTTAATTCAACTCAAGAATTGCAGAAAAAAAAAAAACAACTCAAGAATTATTCATGCATCGACATACCTCGCAGCTAAAAATCTAAGGTGAATTAAGTGAAGCAGAATTACACATGAACGTACTTAATTATGCAGCGGCTCAATCAATCGATGGCGACCAATAAGGTTAAGCTGCTGCCATCGACGCTCCTACCGCCGACCAAACCGGTATTCAGCGGCAGCATCACCCGTCCACTGGCACCCGCCTAGTACTCCACCGGCGAACTGCTTCGTCGCTGGTAACTGATACATTGGAAATGCATTCATCAACTTTGTTATATTTGGTAGAATACTTTATGATATAGGCATGATATGTGGGGAGTGGTGTTTTGGAACATGGGAGCATATGCTCCCTCTATTTTGAAATGCATCTTACATGTATTTTGAATTTCAAAAAAATTGAAACAAAAAATTCACATGTACATCTTCTCGTGCTACACGCTTACAAAGTTGTTTCATAAAAAATCAACATATCATGTGACGTGTGTAAAAAAGACAAAATTCAGTGCTAAAAATATTGCTTTTCACAAGATAAGTTTTCTCTTTTTTACATAGACCACAAAAAATATTAGTTTTTCGTAAAACTTGACGAACGAACATATATTATGAATATGTACATGTAAAAAAATTTGTTAAATTTTTTCGACATTTAAAAATATGATTTTTTGGTAGAGGGAGCATACGCACCCGGGAGCCGAATTGAATTTCTGTGATATGTGAGGTTTTCTAGTTGTCTTACACTGATTTATAGGGATTTGCAACACAATCTCCTTTCGTTGGTCTTTAACGTTGCACTGCAGAAAACCCCCGTTTTATGTAATTTTGAGTTTCGGTATCTTACGGAATCAAATGGACCTCATTCTTTTGGCACGTCAATTTTTCGCAAAATACAATAATATGAGAAGGAGGGCAGCTGAAGTTGTCTAGGCCAGGAGGAAGGGCCCACGGTCTGGCCACCCGCGTTGTCGCGCCCCAGCAACCCTTTTGCCTCGGTTTCGACGCCCACATCTCCCTCTTGACCTGAAAACGCATATATATTCTAACCATCATGAATTCGCAACAGGCTGGCCGTCGACAGAGGAAAACGCAAACCAAAGAAGTTTTGCAAAGATTTTGAGAAGAAACACCGCCAGAGTACCCCCCCCCCCCCCGCCCCTAGTTGCTCCTCCACCCCCATCACAATCTCCGCCACCATGATGAAGAGAGGGTAGTCCACATTTGGACTATGAAGTTGTGGAAATAGCTTGTATCAACTCTCCCCAAATGATCTTCACTAATAGTATCACATGAGCTGCCTAACATTATTATGAGCACATATGTGAAGTTTTGATGGTGGATCTTTTGTTATAAGATGAGTTGTGAGAAGCAATGAATTTTTGTGTGGTTGATGTATATGTTATCGCGTTGTGTATGCTATATTCTGATTGAATTTGTATCCATGAACCTATGTGTGAGATGTGTGTGATATTTGAAGTAACCATGTTACCCTCCGGTTCAGTTTATAAGGCGTGCACGCCGTTTAAGAAAGACTTTGACTACATATTTTGTCAACAAAATATGAGATATATGCCACAAAATTTATACCATTGGATTCATATTCAAGAGAAGTTTCTAACGGTATAATTTTTATGACATATAATTCATATTTTTTGACTAAATTAATGGTCAAACCTTTTCTTAATCTACGTGCGTGCCTTATAAACTGAACCGGAGGGAGTACTATGAATGTGGATGTGACAATAATATGTGTGCAAGTAAGATTTTTTTACCTATCCATTAGTTACCTCACTAGAGATAAAAAAAGATCAGGCTTATTCATTCACCGACAATCTAGCTGACTTTTTTCTCAAGATATTATGACTAAAGTACACTTCGTGTCAAAATACTTAAGATAATACTGCGGATCTCTTTCTAAGGGAGTATTAGTGACATAATTTGCCTCATCTCTATGCTAGAAAATGATTCCCATATGAATGCTTATCAAATACACAATACTACATGCTATCACTTGTTGCTTGTTATTAAATGATATATTCATTTCACCATGTTTAAAAGAGAAATCAAGTGAACCCATGAACCGCGGTCCATTTTAAACTATAATAAGAACCTTTATATTTACTTTACTTGCATTTTTATTTTCAACAATTTATTATTGTGAAAAATACAAAAATATTTTTCATGCTTTACTTGCTTTATTTCGTTAAGTTTTGTATTACTTACACCTCAATGTGCCTGACAAAATATTCTATGAAGTTGGGGACACAAAATTGTTGCTATTACTTATCAGGTTCCTTAAAAAGGATTGAAGGAAGAACCAAACTTTTTTCCTGAGAGTTAGATATAAATACTAGAGTCACCCTTGTGGGAAAAATAACCCTTGCTCCGCATTTTGAGTCCAACAAAGGTGGGGAAAATCATCCTTAATATATTAAACCCATTGCCTTAGAGATGCTCCATTTCTAGATGGTGCAAGCGCCAAAGCGCCTGTTCTTAGCCACTTCCACTCCCTAAGGGGTCCTTGAGCTATGATGTACCGTCAAATCAGCAATAACAAAGAAAGTAATGAACATAGGGTGTAGTAACATAAAGTGCAACAATAGTAATAATTACTCCCTCCATTTAAAATTAGTTGTCTCAACTTTTTTTACCAAAACATAGAACCTACACGCTAAAACGTGTCTAGGTACATGGGTATGTCGATCAAATTTGGCCAAAGCTGTGGCAACTAATTTGAAACAGATGGAATACAAATTAATCTGAACGGTGCATGAACGTACTTACTCCGTGTGTACACATATACTCCCTCCATTTCAATTAATGAACACAGAGCCCTCGTTTTTTGTCATTTTTCTTTGACCAAAAATTAATTTGTATATATAAAATATGGAATATATCAATGCCATCATTAAAAAGTACAGTTCAATACAAATCTAATAATATTAATTATATACTACAATTTTAAGATAATGTTATTTAATTTTTTTTCATAGTAAGAAATAGAGAGGTCGGCTCTCCCAGCGATGTGACACTCTTGGATGTTGAATCTTCACTACCGGGAGATCACAGTTGTATCTCAGTTATGGTAGTTATAATTGGTCAACTTAATATACCTTCACTAGAATTAAAGAAGCATCAAAGAGGAAATTAAATGTGGAGTACAAGGCTACAATGAGATATGGACCAAACTCTAGCTAAAGGGTGAGCACTCTCCACTACATCAAGAAAATGATAAATTGCATAGTGGAAGAGCTTAATTGGAAGGCCCAAGGACAGAAATATCTAGATGATTGATGAGTCAAATATACCGTGGGGAGGAGTGTTGGAAAATTGATACATTTGTATGTCGCGCTTATCTAGCTTTAGATATTTTTTTGAGATTTTTAGAGTAAATAAATACATAGGGAACCAAAATATTTATGTTATACGACTTGGATTGAGTCACTTGGCACTAATTCAATTGTGTTGTAGTCATATAAACACAGGGTGCCGAACTTCCTATCTCGTGTAAACTAAGGAACCGAGGAAGTAAGAAAAAAAAACTACCAAGTATTAGATGGTAGGAATGACTAAGTGAAAGCGATGGTAGAGATAGGGTGGCAGCATAAAACATATTGTTTCCTTTAAACTGTATATTTAAATATTTGATGAGTTTTTTCTCAAAACAATATACTCAACACCATTTGATAGACAAAGATGCATTCCGAATCATCATTAATTTATTGAAAACATATATATTGTTCCAATAAAATTGGATTCTCATGGTTCCAATGAACCCAAATGCAAAAGAGCGAAAAACCGAGAGTTCTCCTATATTTTTGACCTGCCTCTTTGATTAAAAATTTCAATTCATAGTTGTGAATCCTTCTATGAATAAAAATCTTTAATGTCTTAGCTTTCTTCAACAAAATTTATTTCTTTTGATTCTAATATAATCAACCACCATTACATAGTATACTATGTATCATTAAAACTATTAAGTATATTAATCAAATAAAAATGGGTCAATATTTGAAGTAATAATATGCTTATTCTTTTGTAATTGTTTAGTTTGTTTTGAGGGCTATGTTATTAAGGAAACATAAACCTAACGGTTTGCATTAAAATCTTCATATGCTTATTATCCCAGGAATAAAAATAGAAAACATAAAATTGGATGCATTAGTCTTTCGTAATAAATTAAATAATTTGTATTTCTGATTTGTATCTTACGTGCTGTCGCACACATAGTATTGATTTTAGCATTTTTTCAGACTTGCCACTGTACCACACTTTCTTGTTGGAACCATCGTGCTTCTGAAACAAATAGATGATGATGGTACAGTAAAACTGGATTTCGGAAACTCTCACGATGATGCTCAGGAATGAAATAGGCAAATAAAAATCCATTCTCCACGACGACTTGTTTGGACAAGATCACCACAACTATATACTGATTTGATAGGATATGTGAGGGGCAAAAGTCATTGCATTTCTTGTATGTATGTGCATGGAATTTTTTTGGAGGAAGTTTGCTACATTTTGTAAGTGGCAGTAAAACATTACTGGAGCTACTGCATTTCTGCCGTGCATTGCCAATTCCGGAGTCAGTGTACTGCATTTTCACTTTTCAGTAGTGATTTTAATGAAAACTGTAGGAAAATAAAAAAAAGAGGAAAATAGTAGTACTACCAATTTAGCATGCTTACCTGTATATGGAGGTGAGGTACGTGCTTTTGTTTTGCAAAAGGAAACTGCTGGGCGTCCCCCGGGGGATCTGATTCCCCAGCCCCCGGGTCCCCAGCCGTCGGATCAACCATTTTGACGGTTAGATTTGCATGTAGCAAAAAAATATCTCCTGCAGCAAAAAATCACCCCCGGCAGCAAATGACTGAAGCAAAAAATGGTTCGTTCAGAAAAGAAAATAAAAAGGCTGGGCTCGCCGGAGACCTCGCCGGAGACCACGTAGCAAACATATTACGCAGATGTAGCAAAACCGCAAATAAATTGTAGCAATTTTTTTAATTCATATGTTGCAAATCCTCTAAAACATCAACGGAGACATCGCCTGCAGCAGGCAGCAACGCCGTCCGAGGTTGTAGCAACTCCGTCCGTCAAGGACAGCAACGCCACAAGCTGCTAGTAGCAACGCCCTATGCCTATGGTAGCAAAAATCCACCCTCCGCGGGAAAATCGTAGCAAACCCAACCTCGTCGGAAATCGTAGCATAATTTTGTACCAAAAGTAGCAAAACAGTTTTAGTAATTGTAGCAAAAAAATATACTATTGTAGCATCATGGCTTCGTAGCACTTTGAGGTAGCAAAAATAGCAAAAGTATATATCTATGTAGCTGGCGGAGCAAAGTCCCAAATCAGGACACCATACAGTAGCTAACTCGGAATACTATGTGTAGCTTCCCCGGCCAGCGTTGGTAGCACCCTTGTTGGCCAATGGTAGCACTATGGTTGGAACATCCAGGAAAGCCAGACTCACCCCGCGACGGTGCAAAAGGCAGTCATCCAGGAATCATAGCAGGAGGCGCAGAGAGCTCGGCTGGACGCCGCAGCTGTCGCCACTGAGGAGCTCTACCGCGTCGTGAGCCCGACCGGCGGCGGCGAGCTAGGCGGGCGACGCCGTCGCGGCGCGCAGTGGCAGCCGGCCCAAACGGCGGTGGCGCCCCGCAGCAGCGTCGTCGTGAGCCACGAAGCGCGGCGGCAGCCGGCCAGCGGCGACAGGATCTCCGGCGCCCGATCTCCCATCAAGGTGGCCCATGGCGGTGTGGTTTCGCCCGCAGGCAGAGGAGTAGCACGGGGGACGGCGCGGGAGGAGCAACTCCGGGGTGTGGGACGACGACAGAGGAGCAGCACGGCGCCGAGCGGGGGGAGCAAGCTGTAGGCGGGCGCGCTGGTGGACGAGCAAGGCGGCGGCGCGGTGGTCAACGATGGGGAATCGAAGGGGAGGTGGGGAGCGGCCGTCTGCAACTCCCGAATTCTCTGGATAAGGACGAGGGGATGACGCGTCGTGGGTGGGCCCGCAGGGACGCGTGTGGATCGGAAGCCAGACGATGGCCACAATCGGACGATGTGGGATCCGGAGGTTGCGATGGCGAGCCAGACGAGATGCGCTGGCCATCGTCTGGCCACAATCGGACAATCATTTTCCTTTGCAAAAAGGGTTTTATGTTGAGAACTGCGTAATATATAGCCACGAGCAGTTTGGTAGGAAGTTTGATGCATCGATCTCCTAGTCATGGCTGGGCTCATCTCTTGTTGGACAGATTTGGTAAAGCAACCAGAACAACTTGACTGCAATATCGGCCGGACGGTGCGTGAACAAGGGTGATTGATTCATGGCCGGAGATGCGCTCGATCTCGTCGAGGGGGGCGGATACGAGTCTTGGCGTTTGCCGGGGTGGGCGGAGACAGGGGCGGCCGCCGCCGCCGCCGCACCTGGGATCCGGACGAACCGATCGGCGCCGCGCTGGCACTGCACGCACCTGGCGCTCTCGATCCCGATGGTGCCGCCGCGCGTGCCGTACAGCCGGTATAATTAGGCTTTTGTTTCGGTACCTCACGTTCATGGATCGGCAGTGCCGGAACGTGAGAAAACATGCTCCCACGTCGTGCTGTCCCGCCGGTATCCTATACCGGCGATGCTGGGCGCTGCGCGTGCGTACATGCACATGCATATCAACCTATCCTTGTTAGCTTATGTGCTGCTTCCTCCATTCCTAATTAGAGGACAATAGCTTTCATTTTAAAAAAATTAGTAAACCTACACTCTAAAAATTTAGTAAACCTACACACTAAAACGCGCACTCTTAGATTGTGTAGTGAGAACTGATCTTAGATTGGATAATCAGAAGGATGGTTATATCCAGCGCACCAGAGTTTACATATGTCCACTAACACTTATTACTTCTTCCGTTCTAAAACAAGTGACCCAACCTTTTTTTTAGATATACAATGATATCTATAACTAAAATATATGTAGATGCATCCGCGTACTCTCCCAACCTCCAAATAAGCTGCCTTGCATACGCCTCCCCTGCTACTTCGGGCCCTCCCCAATCTAAAGAGGTCATCGTCGACCACTTCCTCTGGTTCACGGGACCCTTCCGCAACCTTCATAGCTCAGTGTCAGCCGTATCCCTTGCTCCACGCGCGCGTCCCCAACCTTCAGAGCATCTCACCAATGGTCTCTTATCCTCAACCTCGTCCGCTCCCGATTGGTGGTGGTGGGGGGGGGGGGGTCACACCGAGAACCGCACTGGCCTCAGGCGTCTCGAGCTGCCATCACCGGACATCGCTCTCTCTCACAGTAGCTCGCCACCGATCCGAAGACACGCAGATCCACACAAACTCCCTAATCTCCTCCCCTGAATCATCCATGCTTTGTGAATCGGCCAATCGAGCTCTCCTTCATTGCATCCAACCAAAATACGCACCGCCAATCCAGTGACCGTGGCGAGCTCCCTAGAGCTCCTATGCCCAATTAACCTCTCTAGATAGCTTCTAACCACCAAACGATCAAATGGTACACTCCAATCTTATCAACCAGAGTTAGTAGCCCGTTATATGAGAAGCTCATCGTCATCCATCCTGTATGCACCAACTCGCCAGCACTGTGTCTATCACTGACGACCATATAGTATTGTCTGAGAAGCGTGTGGCTCCCCCTCAGCATGTGGCTCTACAACTTCAAGAATGGTGCCTGGAGTCGCCCGTCATCGCCGCCCGAAGCCACCATGTTCCCCATCGCTGACATACAAAGGCACTAGAGCAGATAAACCTAACGCGTAGGTCCCCATTTGAAAGTTCTTTTCTTTGGCACGGGAAAAATACAAAACAGTCCAGAATTTTGAACTGGCTTACATGTGTCACCCTCATCCCTGACAGTCTGTTGTGCCACGTCGGCCTAAGAATGGGTACTACCCATCCAGAATCAACGTTAGCCAGTTCATACAGCACTCTGGATCCATGGTTTTTTGACATTTCTAGTATTTTTTTTCTTTAAAAAACTCTAGCCATGGTTTTTCTTAAATGTTTCTCAGGTATAGTACGGAGTGGGAGTATTATCACACATAGTTAATTGGCGTGCATGCATGCATGCGTGGCGTACACGTACGTTGCATGCATAACCACTTTTAGCTAGTGTACTTGATTATCACTAGAGTAGCTACGTAGGAGGTTAGTTGCTTTTTTGCAACTTGCGCGTTAACCTTTTCAGTTTTTATTTGGCTTGCATAGTTGCATTGTGTGTTTACCCTTTGGATGTAACAAAGTAGGGCATCGATGTGATCTACATCTGCTCCTCTGTTGTGTACCCCGTCTGATGTGTAGCGATGCATCTACGAAGGAGGGGAAATCCGATGCTAATTAATTATCCATGAATCACAGCAGTACTGTACAAGCTAGGAGTACCATTGACCTGCGTCTGGGCTGGACCGGCTCAACTAGACTACTCCTCGTACATGTTTATTGGGACTGACGCGTAGTAACTATCACACGATCAAAACAAGTAAACGGCATGATTGTCACTAGTAGGGCGTAAAATCCACACCACTGTTCATGAGAGCAAGTATAATGGGGTGACATCAGCTGATAATTAATAAAAGTTAAATACTATGTATTTGCTGCGTTGGAGGGAAGAGAAGACAAGCGGGTTGTAACCTAAGAGCCAGCTTTGATACGAGCTCTAAAACACTTTGTGAGAACGAATGATTGGTCATGTATTAGTAAATCAGTTCTTCTTTATAGCTCGTTGTTGCACATATTAGCTATAGATTAGCTATAGATTAGCTATAGATTGCATGACAATGTCATATAGCCGGCACTTGACTATATGATTATTCTTGCTCCAACGAAGCACCGAGAACCCAAGATGGTTACCTAGTAGTCTACCTGCATATCTGCCTCACCAGCTCAAAATTGGCGAGTCCAAACTCCAAACTACATGAGGTGATGTATACCTTTGAAGCAATTCCCTTGATTAAATGGTGTACTAGTGCTATTGAATTCTTGTGCTGACTAATGAGATTTTTTAGCTAATTTGGTGCGGAATGTTCGACCTAATCAAGAATTTTAGAGGCATATGTGCCATCTTTCTATGGAGACATGTAGCAGATGGTTGTTGTGTTACACTCGTAACAAAAGCTCCCAAACTTGATCACCTTTTGCTACCTTCTTGGCTTACTAGCATGTCAACTTGTCAACATTAGCTACATGTGCTAGTTATTTGACCCTTTTATGTCATCTTCAACATTTTGGTTATTGCACAAATCTTGGAGCTAATGAAATAAAAAATTATTGTTTGCCACTTCACGGGAATGTTTGGTTTGTGCCCAAAACAAAACCACCAATTTATGAGACATGACCACAATTTCGGTGTTTGTGTTGGCAATGCAAGAAAAATGCATGCTTGATCATGCCCTTTTCACACAATGGAGATGTCCATATTATCCAAGGCATGCACAAGTAAAATACTAACCCAAACTTACGCTAGCCATTTTTTGTTGTTCATGCAATGTTAGCCCGTCAAATCCTTGCCACGATGCATCGTAACACAACACCAAGGTGTCAATCTAGGTGCCTACATGTGCAACTGTGACTAACTTTAAGAATGGAGAATCCACGCTAGATGAGATGATGTATACCCAAGGAAAAAATAGCGCGCTATAACAAAATAGCGTCGGCCGAAAAATACGCTATTAGCGTGCTATAGCGCGCTAATAGCACGCTATTGCGCCGGAATGATGTAGCGTGGGCTGTCTAGAAACGCTATAGCATGCTATTAGCGCCGAAATAGCGCGCAATTTTTTCCATGTGTATACCTATCCAGTGAATTCCCTTAATCAATTGTTAGTGTCATACTTAAGTTATCTTGCGTTGAATAATCAAAAAAATTAGGTTAATTTGGTATGTTTTGCTTCACCTTATTAAGGACTTCAGAGGCATACATGCCATCCGAAGATAAGAAAATGGTTGGTATATATGTTACACTCACAACAGAAGCTCTAAAATGTGAGACCACCCTTTGTTCCCTTGCAGCCTTGCTTGGTTTTCTTGCCTAGCTGGAAACATCAATTATGTCTATGAATAATCTTGCTGATTCCATGCATGTCATGATCTTAGAGAACAATATATATCAAAAAAGTCAAATCACTAGAAGAGCATCAATTCACAATTAGAGAACATTTGGAACAAATATACTACCAACATATCAATGACAATACAAGTAAACATTGGAATGAGCTAGTTGCTAGTGGAGGACGAATCAGATCGTGGAGGATGAGGTCGACGGTCAGCTGGTGGGGGCGGAGCGGAGAGCTTGTCAACGGGGTCAGTCTGCGGGTGGAGAGGTGGGCATCGTCTTTGCTATTGGTGGAGATGCGGGGAGAGAACTCAGGCATGCGGGGCAAGAACAGATGGATGCGGGGACGACGGCGGTGATTTCAGATGGGGGAGGACGAGGTTGAATTTCGGCCGGCGGAGGCGGAGCTCGATCTCGTCGGCGACGGATGCATATGCGGGTACCGTCCTTGCTGGGGTGGGGGGGTGGGAGGCTGCAGCCCCGCCGGAGCTGCCGTGCTGACGCGGGGTCAGCGATCGTGGAGTGGCGGCGGTTCCCGTACCCTACCTCGGGGTCAAGACTCAAGAGCGACATGGGGAGTTTGGGTTGGAGTGGTGCGAAGGAGTGTGGGGCTGCCTCGGTCCCGTCAAGCGGTAAGTTGATTTTTTTTTGTCTTTTTCAATTGCTCAAATGCTATTCTCTAGAATGGCAGTTCTACCGTAAATAGAAGCAACAAAATGGGCAGAGATGTTTACCGATTCGGGTTTTAGGGGAGAAGCTTGGGAAAATGCTCAGAAACTGGTCTTGCTACATACATGGTGTGGGCTTCACGGTGGGAGGAAGCTCTCCAGAAACTGACCTCGTCTTTTAGGCTTCAGCTGTTTGGGACCTATAAGCTGGGGTAGAAGGTCAAAAGAAGTCACCCTTATTAAACATATGAGTGTTTGTCCCTACAAACAAGGTCATGTTTGGATTGTGAGTTTGTGACCACAACCCTTACCAATGTTTTTGTTCGGAGCGAAAAAATTGACCTTAGGTTGGCGAGTTTACTAAAAAAATGATCTCACCAAGCCCGATCGCCCATTAATTTTTGCTTTCCCGGTATCGACGAGTTGTCGGCAAGCTTTAGTTTTGGCTTTTCTCTGTGTACTACTACTACATATATATTGGCTAGAAAAGCTTGACCTATGTATATCTATGTAGAATCGTAAAGTGGTTCCTAAAATGTCAATGGCCCATGCAAGGATGACTAGATGCCATGATGCCTCTATATTCTACATGATTGGACAACGATTTTTCAGGTAAGATTTTGTATATTCCGATGCAATCTTGCACAAGGAAGAACGAATCTTCAAAGCGCATGGTGCTCTACCCAATAATAGTCGTCGATCAAGTAAATTGATGACTAAGAGCAAGAGGCGCACAATTAACGGCTATTGAATTTCAGTCTTACTTTATAGCCAAAGAAGAATATGACTCTTTAGTTTCCATTTAGGAAGTAGACATGAACTCATCAAGTAGTCTATCTTAATCAACAGTCAGATTCTCATCTCTAAGAAAATAGAGTACTACAAAACGACAGTCCCAAGAGAAAACGGTACTGAGCTGAACTCCAAATTTTGTGACTACACTTGTGAAGAGATGACTGAAGGTGATAGCATTAGTAGGGGATAAGAAAGCTAGACAACACAAGGGGCCTTACTTTTGGGGGGGATACTGTCCATATATAGAAGAACCTTTTGAGAAAGTTGTGGGTTAAGATTTCATATCCATTCTGCATCGTGATGTTATTCAGGACTACTCATTGCATGCAAAACTATGGAGACAAGAGTACAGATATTGATGTGATGATTCCACCAAAGGTTGCCGAAATTGTTACTCTTATTTTTGTTAGCGTGCCTAAAAAAGGTCTTTAATTACTTCATCAATTATCAGGATACGGTTGGTGTGAGCAGGGTTTACGAAGCCCATGATCATCGTTCGCGTCAAAAGTGGGCGCATGGTTTCGAAATACATGCCTTGGTACTAAGCACCGCTGAACCCGATAACGGTTTGCGCCTAAATTCTGTATTTCCAGCTTTCAAGAAATTCTAAAGATTTGTTTTGCATATAAAGAACGCATGTATGTACGTACGTGCCATTTTTCATACTTAAATTCGAAAATTTGTAGTTTAGATGAAAATGTCAAGTTTCAAATGAATAGTCAGCAGTGTCCATGTTTAGAATAATCTAGTTAATTAGCACGGGGCAAAAAATAGCGCAGTACCTACCTTTGGTCTTTTGATTTTCTTTGGGAAGTTTATTTAGGATAATATGAAAAGGAGAAACCAATAAATTAACAAATGGATGCGCATGTATGCTAGTAAACTGTAATTCTTCACTAATGTGAGGTATTTTAGATATTTAAATTAAGTTAGATATGGAAAAAAATGAGTAAACCTACACACTATATTATTTATAAATAGTACGTGCAGTAGTAATAGAAAAGATGAAAGGTCTTACATTAACAAATTGAGATAGTATAGTAATTAAGCTGGTGCGGCTCGGCCGCACCGAATATGGCTTAAGCCCTAATGACGGCACTTTCGCACACGAGCGGGGCAGGGAGAAGTTCATGCGAAGTTTGCTTTAAAAATCGGAGTTAGGTATCTCCTATCAGACTCATCTTTCATGCTTGGTGTGTGCTCCCTCAACAGGCCGACCTTCGATGATTGTCTCGAATGAAACATCCAAATAAAATTATATTTGCACTAAAGACTTGTTTCGACAAGATCATGAAAACTAAATATTTCTTTGATAGGATTTATGACATTTTTTATGTTGCATTTTACAGCCGAGAGAGAGAGAGAGAGAGAGAGAGAGAGAGAGAGATTGTGCGTTTGTTACATGTATTGCCTATGCAACATTTTCTAAGTGATAGTACAATATTGTTGGAACGTTTGCCGTGTATAACTATTTTCTAGCTAGTGCTATGCTGACAGTTTTTTTTTCCCAGCCGTAGGTGCCTATAGGCTACGCCGACGGTCCCGACAAATGTCTGTCGGCTACTCGGCTTACCTCCGAGCCGTAGGTATTTCGTTGAATTCCTGTGGCGAGTTATCTTTTAAAAAAGTAGAATTATTTTTGCAGCAGAGGTAACATTCCAAAATTTATGATGCGTACATGTATGCGGAGGTGGGGCACTTGTTTTTTCTTCTTCGTATGTGGCGATGAGTTTTATGTTAAAAGTGCATAATTAATAATAGCCACGGACATTGCTGGGAAACTTGATGCCTAATTTGTGTCTCCTGCATGATGGCTGGGGCCATCTCTTCATTGAAGTGGTTCATGCTGGTTTCTGTGAGCATTGGATGTGGGTACTCATATGGGTGGTGCTCTTGTAGGCAGTGGCGAGGCTCTCGGTAGGGCGAGGTGTGGCGGAGAGTGGATGAATGGAACCCGGCGACATATGAACCTGCGTCAAGTCATTATGTGATTGGTTCAGGAACATGTGCGGGGCCCACAGCTTGAGGTGGGTTTTCTCTATACGATGAAAGTAATGAGAGATGAATACATAGATGTGGACCCAGTTCTGTGGGAGAGAGAGTAAAAAATGGCAACAACCATACTGGTCCCCGCACAAGTTAAATTCTCCTCTGAACCTCGTCCCCTCCCCACCTAACTCTCTCTCTCCGCCGAGCTCTCATTTTCCTCCACAAGACCACGACCGCAAGATCCACAGTAGTCTACTGCTCCATCCGCGGCGGAAGTGGCGGCGTCGTGAGCTTGGCAAGCGGCTGACGCAAGATCAGCTCGTCGATGCTCCGGTGATGTACCGATTTTATCTTGGGATATCAGAGGTGGTGGTTCGAACAGCCGATTCGTGTTGGGTACCGGCATAGGAGCACAACGGCGGGAGGCGCCCTCTTGACAGTGTTGCAGACCACATAGGCTGTGCTGGTTAGAGCACCCGTCCCAGGTTGTCTCCCCTGCGTCGCATCATGTATTCAGGTCACGCCGTCGGCAACACGGATCAACACCAAAAGCAATGTCTGAGAAACTTGTGCTATCAGTTCGGCCGGGCCGGCGCATAGACATGAAGGCGCCGGCGGGACCGACGCGAACGAGCTGGCGCGAACGGCGGACACGCGGCCGTTACTTCAGCAGCCTGCTGGACGTGCGCGCAAGTACGCGGTGCTTGAGCAGAACGCCACGGCGCGGGCCATGGTGGCGGCGTTCGCGCAAAGCCAAGAGACCTTCCGTAGCTAGGTGAGCTCATTCGTCTGGCTCACCAGCCTCGGCGCCAAGACCGGCTCCAACAGCGAGATGGAGAGGCTCTGCTCCGACGTCAACGGTTGATCGTTCGATCGACCGAGTAGTACGAAGACTGACACATGCCTGCGGCCTGCAGGGGTATTGGCACCCAAGGGCTGGAACAGAGGGCTTGGTGTGCTGGGTTTTGCTGCAGATCAATGGTGATCTTGGCTGGGCTCAACGTGGTACGATGGGCGAGAGGCAAGTATCAGGTTCAGTGTAAGGATTGTGTGCTGGGGTCTCACGAGTCCTTAAAAAGACATTGATGATAAAAGACATTGATGCACTGAATTAGCACTGTTGGTCCTAGGCTCTTTCCACTGTCAAATTCAGGCGTGTGGACAACACCTGTCTGCCCGGACAAGCTAACCAGTAACTATACTGGTGTGAAATGATAGATACAGATTTAATACCAACATCTTGCAATCAATAGGTCTAGTGGTCCTGCACACTTGGACCAATGACATCCCGACTTCCACCAGGAGCATATGCCGCTCGGTTCATCTATGCATTTTCCGTGGCGGCCGTCCTACCTTGATTCCAGACAAAAGTTCACATATACGTATTCTTGCATTGGTGGTCCAGTCCATTTTTACTTGCAGCATACCTGAGCCATCTACCAAACAAGCCAGCTTCCCAGAGAGCAGCGGTGACCCAGCCAGGCAAGGAGCACCACTAGCTTCTCGATTGTGAGAAGAAAGCTCAATAAAAATTCTGGAGAAAACACAACGCAGCTGCCATTGCTTAGTGTTATTTCTCAACAAAATGTAAATATCGTCGGTAGCTAGCTAGCTTTGTTAGTCAAGTTTAAAAGATCATGTATCTATCCCAGGCTACCACGTGGGATCTCTTTTATTTGTTTCTCCAAATTTTTAGTTAGATATTTAATATCATCATATTTTTCACTCAATTTTTCTCCAAGTTTTAGGTTGTCAATAAATAAATAAAATTGTGTTTTCTTTTAATTGGACCGCCTAGCTATTTCTTTCTAGCTTCACCACTTGTATTTCTTCAATTTTCCTCCACCTCCCGCCGATGTGCCTCCACCACTCCACCTTCTTCGGTGCCACCGACCCTTCAAGGTATTGTTATTATCAATGACGACAACAATAGTCAAAAGGGCCTTTTTAGATCCTCAAGATTCAGTCGCGCAATAAGATGACCGATGGATAGCTTAATAACTTAATGGTGTGCTACATCGAGCTGAGATATTCAAGTCTCAATCTTGGTAAAGTAAAGGAATTTTTTCAAAAAGTGTGTAAATGTGGTATTAATTAAAGTTTCACTATCGGTGTATTTCTAGGATCTATTTTCGTTGTACTAAGCGATTATAATTAGAATCATATTAAGTATTAATGTATCTACAATACCTCAATTTTCGACATTCAACCTAAAAAAAATCCTTTGAAGTTCGCCCGACCTTAAATTGTGTTCGTCCTTCGCCACTGCTTGTCGGACAGATTCGGCAACGCAGCCAGAACAAGTTGGCTGCGATGGTCATCGATCGTGCTTGGAGCAGGAGGCCCAAGCTCGCTAGGCTAGCTACGGGGACGGCCGGAGGATCGTACACACGTTGATGTTGATCGCCATGGTTAGGGCGTCAAATCCACGTCACTGTATACCATAACGCAGCACCAAGGTGTCTATCTAGGACCCTACCGATGTACAGCCTCATGCAATAGCTAAATGACGGTCCAAACTCCAAAGTACACGAGGTGATATATACCTTTCAAGTAATTCCCGTCATTAAGTGTTGTGGTCGTATGGAAATATACTCGTGCTGACTAATTAATGAGGACTTTTAGCTAATTTGGTTCGTAGCGTTCGGCCTATTTCAGGATTTTAGAGGCATACGTGCCATCTTTCGTTGGAGATGGTTGGTGTGTTGCGCTTCTAGTAAAAGCTCCAACATTTGATCACTTTTGGTTCCCTGCTGGATTTTGATTCTAACATGTCAAGTTGTCAACATCAGCTACGTGTGCCAGGTATTTTGTTCCTGTCTCTCATGTCATCTTTTCCTAACACTTTTTCTGCTGCCTTCAACTTTTTTTAATAAAAAAATCTAGGAGCTAATGAACAAACATATTATTGAGTGCCATTTCTAACGGGCATGTCTGGTTTGTGGCCAAAACAACACAACTAATTTTTACACATGAAGTTTCCGGGCGTGTGTTGACATTTGACAATGCAAGAGAATTGCATGCTTGATCTGATCAATGATCAGGGCCTTTTCTCACAATAGACTTAATATGTCCATTAGCCAAATCAGCGTAAGTAAAGTTTTGCGAAAGCCAATATTTTTAGTCTGTGCATCATAACATAACACCCAGGTGTCTATCTAGGAGTACTTATCAACAAAATTCTCTGAATAAATTGTTATGATCATCAATCCTAAAATTCTCTGGCGTTAACTAATATGAAAATTGGGCTACTTTGGTATGTTTTTCTCAACCAAATTAAGGATTTTTCAGGCACAGTTGCCATGTTTCAAGGGAGATAAGAAAATGGTTTGTGTGATGCACTCGCAGCAAAAACATTAAAATGTGACCAGCCCTTGTTCCCTTGCTTGCCTGCCTTGCCAAGTTATCAACCTCAGCTATGTGTATGAGTAATCTTGTTAATTCCGTTCATGTCATATTTTCCTAATTGTTCTTCTACATCAACTTTCAACGGAATACCATCATAATTTCTTTTGTTATCGAACAGAAAGCCAGGAACATAGTGAACATATGAGTACGTACTTGTCACTACCAACAAGGTTATGTTTGGCTTGTGACCCCAGTTTAGCTTACCGTTTTTTGTCCGGAGACAAAAATAAAATACATTCGTCTCTGGCTAGTCTACCACAATTTTCGATGTCACAATGCCAGATCACCACCAGTTTATATTTGTTCCCAATATTGACGAGATGGAAAAAATGTTGAGCATTGGGGTCATTTCCCTCAAATTAGACAGACCCTAACATCTAAATGTACTTTTTATTTAGCCTTTTCTTTATGTAATCCTAGTTTCCTACCATATATATAGATTGGCTAGAAAATCTTGACATATGCATATTTATGTGGAAACGTAAAGTGGTCACTAGAATTTCAATGGCCCATGCAACGATGATGGCTAGATATGATGATTCCTACGTATACAATCTAGATGATAGGAAAACTATTCTTCTGCTGAGATTTTGTATATTCCGGTGCAATCATGAAGTAAGAATAACGGCTCTTCAAAGCTAAGCTTGCATGCTGCTGTACCTAATAATGGCCGTTAATCAAGGTTTTTTCTCTAAAGTATGGACGTTAATCAAGTAATTTGATGCCTAAGAGCAAGAGGCGCATAGTTCACGGTTAGTGAATTCCCCTCTTTCTGCATAGCCAAAAAGAAAAGGACTCTTTAGTTTCCATTTTGGCAGTAAACAGGAACGCATCAACCAGTCTATCTAAATCTAAATCTAAACTACTTATAAAAGCAAGAAGTTGGCAGGAACATTTAATCTCAGCCATCTATCTACTGAGATCTTGTGGCCTAGCATGCTCCAATGACATTGCGTGTCCCTTCCATTAAATTAGCAGTTATTTTGGAAACAAATCTCCACGCATCGTCTGACTATTTTGGAAACCTTCCATTAAATTAGCAGTTATTTTGGAAACAAATCTCCACGCTGCCGAACGAATCGTCTAACTAATTTGGAAACCTTTCACTAAATTAGCAGTTATTTTCGAAACAAATCTCCATGCTGCCGCAAGCTCCAGAATACAAAGGCTAAATCCCGCTCCACCTACTCTATCACGCATCAATGATGAAAAATCATTAAGCTTTTTATGATATATATGTTGCATTACAATTTACATCAACTAATCGAGACGTGCGTTGCACGTACATACTAACTAGTCTTACCAAAACCAGAAAAAAAACTGAGCTCAACTCCAAATTGTGTAAGGGCATGTATAATGGTAGAAGGCATGCCTTTCCTTACTCCGTCACATCAGCTAGAGAAGACATTAGATATAAGTCATACAATGCATTATCTCTTACAGCCATATCTAGCACTTAATACGAATAATTTAATTTTGGTAGGAAATTTGTTGCTAAGGGAAGGCATATGTGATACAGTGGAGAAAATAGTTTTCCATTATTTCCTAAGAGATGATCCCTTAGCTAAGGGAAGACAACCTTCTCTCTCTTCATTCTCTCTCCTCCAACTAAGCAAAAATCTGACGTGACATCTCTAAAGGAAGGCTGACATCACCGCATTGTACGTGCCCTAACCCCGCATGTTAAGAGATGATTGAAGGTGACAACACTAGTAGGGGATAAGGGCATGTACAATGGTGATATCTTAGCAGTGCCACGTAGGATAAATGCTGAGGTTGAGGAGAAAGAATGTTGAAAAAAGGGTTTGCTTTCTCTTAGTTAAGAGATGATCTCTTAGCATAATCTCTCTCACCATAAATTTAGGATATCTGATTACTAGAGATAGGACTAAAATATAACCCATTGTACAACATGTTTTGTTGTTATATCTAAATTACGTAGCGCCGCTATGATAAGACAGTCTTATCAACCATTGTGCATGCCCTAAGGAAGCCATACATCAAAAGTGTCTTACTTTGGTGGATACTGTCCACATATACAAGAACCTTTTGAGAAAGTTTTGGGTTAGGATATCCTATCAGTTTTGCATCGTGATATGATTCATGAATACTCAGTGCTATGGAGGCAAGAGTACACAGACACTGGTGTGATGATTCAACCAAATGCTGCCAAAATTGGTACTCCGGCTTTTGTTATCTCGCCTAAAAATGGTGATTAACTGCTTTATAGGAGACGGTTGGTGTGAGTAGAGTTCACCAATAAAATCATGATCATCGTTCACATCAAAAAAAGTGTGTGCACGGATGGAAGAATAGCGCACTAGCTACCTTTGGTATTTTGATTTTCTATGGTCAGGTCTAAGTGTCCATCGAGTCATCGAGATGTGCATAAGTGGTGGCGACCAACCAAAGGAAGGGTTGGGCTTAGGGCAAAGAAAATAATCGAGGGAACATTGGTGTTGGCTGTTGTGTTAGATTGCTAGTAACCTCACGCCGGAAACATGTCAAACAGCTCCCGACTCACAAGCAAAATGTGTGATGGATGAAACTTTGAAACAGAAGGCCTCAGACAAGCTATATATATAAAGCCATACACCGGCACCACAATACATAGTTTGAATACAACCAAACCACGGATAGTTCACGCATGCACAAATTGACCCACCCAAGATTACGTCACAAGAGGAATACATGAAAAGAGTACATACAAGAGTCACTAAGTACAACCCTGAAGCGGTCCGAATAAGAAACGACGCTCAAGTGACTCCAGCTATAGCTCGCTCATGCAACCTCGAAACCTCGCCCAACTCCTCGTCCAGAACAGCGTCTACTCCCTCCGTCTGACCAACACCCTCCAGCACTACTTGTGTAGCATCATAAAGGCATCAACATGGATATCAATGAGTTTCCCTTCAATAGTCATCCTATTATGAATATTCTAGAGGGCCCATCTCTAGGCCGCAAAGGTAAAACAAGCTAATCTATGAAGGGGGCCCGAAAGGCCAAAGGCAATAAAGATTTTAGAAACACAATGCAGGGCCAGCCCAAGCACAATTCTCACACGGGGCAAACTAAAAATAAATATAAATAGTACTAAACTTTTATTCTTTTTGTGTTTTTGGCATAAAGTATTGGTAAGTACAAATTTTCTACTATTTTACTTACCATTGTTAAACATGGAAATTTTGCTAAATTTTATGTAGTATTCAATGTTTTAAATGGAATTCGGCCATGTACAATTACCTCGCCATGCTTATTTAGAGGGCTGTATTTTCTATAACATGTAAAACATTGGTTCAAATATTCCTTGTTATACATTTGTAATGGATAACTTCAAACAAACTTGCATGTGCTAAGTTTAAATTGTATTTTGTAAGAAAGTTTCTTCTGGTATTAGGTTTCAGAAATTGCATAACTTATGCAGTATATACATTTTTTTAAGTCTATAAAGAGTACAACCTAACAATTTTCTAAATAGTGGTGTCTAGGATATGACTAGGTAACCATATTATTGAAACTTCTAGGGAACAAATTAAGGCACTCTCGTTATTCTTTACTCTTATTTTCTAGGTATAATGAGTCTTACATGTTCGAATTGGCTCATTAATAAGTTGACAACTTGTGGATACTACTTTTATTTAAGAGTGAATTTCGGTTTTTATCCGCTACTTTGTCAATTTTGACACTAATTATCCCATTTAACAATTTTATTAATCCTAATTACCCCATTAAGGAAAAGGTTTTGCCAAAATTTACCCCCTTTAAAGTATTAGAACATTTTGACAGGTGGTTCCACGTCATCTAGTCCATGTGGCGTGACACATATGCGGTTTTTGGCCAGATAAGGTTCAAACTCCTCTAGCATCTTTGTCACACATGAATCATTTGTCAGCTCAACCATGGAATTTTCATTGGTCTCCTTCTTCTGATAATACACGGTGTCCCAAGGGTTCAAACCCAATTCTTTCATCTTTTCCTTTATATCTGGTTTGTGGGATAAAGCCAGAAGGCCGAAAGCCGCATACCTATCACGCCACATGGACCTGATGACGCGGACCCATATTTCTAAAAGCTCTAATATTTTAAAGTGGGTAAAATTTGGCAAAACTTTTCCTAAATGGGGTAATTAGGATGAAGATTTATTAAATGGGGTAATCAGTGTCAAAATTGACAAAGTAGGGGATAAAAACCAGAATTCACTCTTTATTTAAATAGCATTGCTTTTGGTTATCACCAGTTAACATAAAATAGTGCGGATCTACTATACAATTGGAGACATATAGTTTAATTATCTATATCCTTTTATGCAACACAGAACATGAAAATTTAGTTAGCATATACTCCCTCCGTCCCAAAATGTAAGGCACTTAAGGATTAGTCAAAAGTCAATGCTTTTTAAGGTTGACTAAATTTATCAAAAAATGAACATTTACAATACCAAATCAGTACGGTGACGAAAACACCCACACCCATTCATCATAAAGTATATTTTCTTAATGTGTCCATTCGATATTGTAGATGTAAATATTTTTTTCTAAATATTTGGTCAGAGTTAATAAGGTTTAACTTTTGACCAATCCTTAGATGCCTTACATTTTGGGATGGAGGGAGTATCTTTTTTTGAAACCTTTACCGTAGGGGAAGCCCCTATGATGTAAATTTATAAATAATAAAACAACACAACATATATCAGTATGACCTAACATGTCATCACCGATCTGATTTAATTATTTGCACTATGTGTTGATCTTCTTCTAAAATTGAAAAATATATGTATTTTTAATACATTCAACAATGGTCTATTTGGTGTAACAGATAATAATTATATTGAAGAGTTCCTCCTATGGAGGTTTGAGGCAGTGCCCATGCTTGCCTAGCTGGATATGGGCTAGTTCTGCACATATGCTATGTTTGGTGCGAGATAAGGAAATTATTTGTTTGTTACACTCCCAGCAAAATCCCTAAAATGATACCACATTGTTCCCTTGTTTGGATTACTAGCATGCAAATTACTCGACAACTATATGTATGAGTTATCTTGTTGATTCCACTAATGTACTGTCATATTTTCCCAACAAAATCTCTAAAATGTAACAACCTTTTTCCATTTATTGATACCATTGATATTCAAAATATTGCCCACTAGTTTAGTTTTCTTGCCAATGTTGGTCAGATCATGCCTGGTAAAATCCTTGAACATGGATAGAGTCATTTTCCTCAAATTAAAGACACCTTAAGATCTAAACGCACTTCTTGGTCTACCCTTTTTTGTATGTACTACCAACAAATAGATTGGCTAGCAAAGCTTGACCCATATATATAATAGCACAGGAACTCTTCTTGTAAGAGTTTGTATATTTCAATCCAATCATGCACAAGGAAAAACTCTCTGAAGCGCACAATTATGGGTTAGTGAACTTCCATCTTACTTTAGCTACAAAAAAATTCCTTACTACTCCCTCCATCCCAAAATGTAATGGTCAAATTATTTTGCATGGTCTTTTATGCACCACTAATATTTAACAAATTACACTTATTGAGAATGAATAAATGGCACCGTTGCATACGTCTTCCAAAGTTCTTTCATTTCATATATCTTTATATATAATAATTTGTTGACATATTGTAAGTACAATCCATAGTCAAAGTTCTAAGTTAATTACCTGTGAAATTGAAGGGTGCCTTAAATTTTTGGACGAATGTAATACTATTTAGGCGGTAGACAATAACCCACCCATTGGAGATAATGTCCATGCAAGAAACCTTTTCAGAAAGTTATGGGTTAATATTTTATATATATCCATTTTGCATCATGATATGATTGGTGAGTGGTGACTACTCGGTAGATGCAACTGTGGAGTGTATGTATAACTGATGTGAAAATTCAACTAAAGGCCTGCCAAATTTGTGCCCATATTTGTTAGCTCAGCTAAGAAACGGTAGCTAGTTAGTTCATTAGAGACGGTTGGTGGGATTAGGGTCTTTTAATTTTATTTGGGCAGTTTAATTAGGATGGCATGAAAATGGATATAGTTAAGGTGTGCAGTAAAGTACAGTTGGACACATGATTATCGTTCTCAAGCATTCACGTCAAAAGTGCACACGGTCGAAGAATTAGATGGCTTGGTCTTCAGGTTTTCTTTGGCCGGATTAGGATAATATGAAAATGGGGAAACGAACAAGTGCATGCGCACGTACGCCACATTTGTTAATTGAGGTGGCTATGGCCTCAATGATCAATACTCGATAATGCGAGCCACACACGCAGATTAGCGAGAATTATGTCCGAAAGTTTGTTTAATAAATCAGCTCTTGTCCCCTATCTACTTGATCATGCTTCACGTGTATCATGAACCCGGAGACCATCCACCCAAAGAGATGATGAACCCGGAGACCAAATAATAGTTTTGACCTGATTACATGGAGCAGAGCAACCATGCATGATAAAGTGTGGAGTAGCTCGGAGGGGCAAACTGCAGGTTCGTCGGAATCGTCTGGCCTAAGCGTAGGTGGGAAATGTGCATTTGGTGGTGGCGACCAGCCAAAAGGCAGCGATGGGGGCACGGAAGAACTAGATCGAGGAACAAGCAAGGAGTGTTTGTCCGTTGTGTTAGACTATTAGCTCGTGCACAAGATATCTCAAGACAGGCGAATACCAATCAGGTCCCGATCGACCCAGAGTAAGGACATCTTCAACGAGACGAACCAAAACAGCAACCCAAATGGTTCGATTCTATCCGTTTGAATCGCATCGTGGATAGAAATTGGACTGATGTTCGGCCTGCCAAGCCTGTGCCATTCAGCCATTCGGTCTGTTCTAGCAAATTTGGAAGGGCCCGGAGTGGCCAAGCGAAGGACACGCTGGATATCCGGCCCGACGCATGCCTGACCCAAATTTGGTGAATGCATGGGTCAGTCCGCGCGAATCGGTTCGTTTGGATCGCGCCGCGGACTATCCAGAACAGGATGAGTCGCCTCGCTAGAGATGCCCGAACAAACTTGTTCACCCTATCAGACGCACACATGTTCAGGTTCTCTGCCTTCCTGCTCCGGCCGGGAAAAGAGAAACCACATGTGAAAATTGCGAGGAAGCGGGCCTCGATCGTAGCTGCTGCTGTTAAACCGTTGCGCTGTCCTGTGCCATCACCGTCCACACCAGTGACAGTAGCAATGTAGGTAAGCTTTCCTAGGCTAACAGGGACTACCAGTAGGGTTTGGAGCGACTATGTTACCCATACCGTCGCCTTCTACATTACACTCAACTCTACAAATACACGAACTCCAAAAAGAAACTCAGCAACTTGTACACGTATGTGAGTATATTGCCATAGGTTTTGAATAAGCTCAACAAGCTCTAAAATGTGACCACCTTCCTCCCTTTCTTGGATTCCCAGCATCACCATCAGCTCCATGTATGAGTATTTTTGTTGATTCCATTCATGCCATCCTTTCCTAAACCCATCCTTTCCGCCACTTCTTTGTCATGGACCACCATGCACTGTCAATTTGTTTTATGGGACACAAAGCCGGGAACATAGTTAAAACTTGTGCGCTTTCACATAAAACAAGGTTACGTTTTGGTTCGTGACCACATTCTCTGCATTACACCAATATATAGTGGCTACCAGTTATGTGGTCACGGCCAAAATTTTGACCCCGTTTGGACACATCCAAAAAAAATTGCCACACCTGCCATGCCTCAATGTCCACTTGTTTATGTTTCATATGCCAATATGGACACATCCTGGGCCAGCAAAATCTTGTCCAAAACTTTGGCTATACTTTAATTCGCCTCAAATCAGACACACCCTATAAATTCTAAATGTACTTCTTGGTTTAGACTTTTATGCATATACCAGTAATACATAGATTGGTTAGAAAAAGCTTCACCTACATATATGCATGGGGAAACGTAAACTAGTTACTGAAATTTAAATGCATCATGTAAGGATAGCTAGATTCCATGATGCCTCTACAATCTACATGATAGGAGAAAGATTCTTCTGGTAAGATTTTGTATATTCGGATGCAATCATGCAGAAGGAAGTGGGACTCTTCATCAAAGCTAAGGTTGCATGGTGCACTGCACAATAATGGTCGTTGATCAAGTAACTTGACGACTAAGAGTAAGAGGTGCGCTCGTGACTCATAAATTTCCCTCTTACTTTATAGGAAAAAGGAAACTACTCTGTAGTTCCATTTAGGCAGTAGACAAGAACTCATTGAATAGTATATCTTAATCAAAAGTCACACCCTCATCTAAAAAAGTGTAATTAAAATCACAGTCCCGAGAACTAAAAGGTAGTGATCTCAACCCTATATTGTGTAACTCAGCTTGTTGGGAAATGACCGACGGTGACCACACTAGTAGGGGGTGATAAAGCTAGACAACAAAAGGGACTTACTTGGAGGGATAATGTCCATGCAAAACCTTTTGAGAAAGTTATGGGTTAAGATTTCCTATCCATTTTGCATCATGATGTGATTCATGACTACTCATTGCATGTTGAGCGGAAACTGATTTGATAATTCAACTAAAGGCTGCCAAAATTGCTACTCCTATTTCGTTAGCTCACCTAAAAAATGGTAGCTAATTACTTTACGAGGTGGTTGGTGTGAGTAGAGTTCAAACTAACAAGTACATGTGCACGAATGCCAGCCAGACTTGTTAATCGAGGTGCCTGCCGATCGTCTACGACTCAATTATGCAACTTACACACGCTGAGAGTAACATCCGAAAGTGAGGGGAGTTTGTTTAATAAATCAGTGTGTGTCCCCTATCTGCTTTGCTTCATGTGTATTTCATGAACCAGGAGACCATCCACCAAATTAAGAGATAATGAATCGGCAGGTCAAAGAATAGTTTTGACCAGATTAGACGGAGCAAACCATGATGTCCATTGCATGATAAAGTGCGAGTGTAACTCAGAGAGGCAGAGTGCAGGTTCATCGGAATTGTCTAGTGGTGGCGACCAGCCAAAGCCCAAAGGCAGGGATGGGAAACAGAAATACTAGATGGAGGGACAAGCCAAGTGAGTGTTGTCTTTTGTGTTAGAGTTAGTTCGTGCTCAGAATATCTTAAGACGGGTGATTTTGGTTACAAACAATACCTGACCGAACAGTTCCCGATCGACTTATTAGTGGAAGAATGTTTTGGTTTTTTCTGGGCATAAACTGATCGGTGGATGAAACTCAGAAGACAGTCGATTCAGTGCACAAATGATGCACGGATTGACTTCTCAACGACAATTGATAGCAAAACTGAGCGCAAGAGAAAGATAGATCAACGTGCGGCCTCAATCTGCAGAAGCATAATCAGCCGGTGGTGATGGCCAGAAAAGCTAAGCTCGCTGGAATGAGACATATTGCCAGGAACCTGGCGAATTTGTTCACCCTACCAAGACGTCCACACCACGTTCAGGTTCCACCTTCCTGAACAACATACCCTGCTCCGCGGCTCGGGCCAGGGAAACCACAGAAACCACAAGTGAAAATGGGCAGGTAACGGGCAGTGTGTCGCCATGTCGGTGCCCAGGCACACAGATACACATTGCGGTCTCGATCATAGCTGTTGCTGCTGTTAACTGTTGTACTGTCATGTGGCAACACCGTCCACACCAGTGGCAGTAGGATTAGCTGCCTTCAAGGCACCGATGTAGATATAGATTGATGGCGAGCGTGCTCTGTACTTATACAGACTACAATGCTTCGCAAGAGTGTCCTTTACCTGAGCAATGTATGTAACCTTTCCTAGGCGATGGACAGGCACTGTTGCAAGGTTTTGGAGCGACTGTACTCCCCATAAGCACATTGATCAAGACGTGTCGGTGTGCCAGAAAGCATCTCCTCACGACCATGAACACTACATATGCAAGCATTACCATAGGTTTGAATAAGCTCGACGAGAAGCAAAAAATTTATACATTGGCATGTTATAGTCACTGCATACTTCAAGGCAAGTTCAAGCTCAGCTCAAGCTAAATAGCTTGTCAACCCAAGGCTCTTTTTAACAACAATGGATGTAAACAAAACTGAACAGAGCAAGACAGACACTGGATTTTGCTGCGTTTTGCACGTGTAGGAAGAAGGTAGAGAGGCCCTTTCAGTGACGCACTTCCATGAACAGTGGAAGCAGCTACTGCCTACGCAATAAGCAGGCGAAGGGGACAGGCCATCTACACTACACATATCACCCCTTCAGTTTCGAAGCACGCTCACCGGAAAAGATCGCCCAACTGCAGCAAACGCTGTAGGGCCTCGGTACAAAGACAACAGGACATCCCGCCACCACTCATGTTCCGGCGTGGTCCAGAGCTGAGCAACTCGCAAGGACACTGCATAGGGCAGTCGGTCAGTTCGTCGCAGATGATTAGATGTGCTGCGATACAGGCGGGATCATGAACGCTGCACAGTATGCCTATATGGAGTTAAACAGGTTCGATCTGGGACCACCTACCTTGGAGTAAGATGGTGGGCAGTCCTGATGAATCCATGTTCACGGTGTCCGGAGGAGCCATCGCTCCGTCAAGTGTTTCGCTGCATGCGCCACGAAGCAGATTCCAACGCAATGGGCTTTTGGGAACTGGGTCATGACTGCAAAAGGACCAGGACGTTCAGTTTTCACAACATTCCAGTTGATTAATAAATTATGTGTTTGGTTTCTGTTCATCAAAGAAATAGGACAACCCTTTCAGTATAAATAAACCATAAAAGGAAATACGTTGGTGGTTCAACTGTCAAGAGGAATTTAACCATTTTCTATTCAGTACAATATGTCGGTTGTCAGTGCGTTCATTACCGAAAACTAAGGGAGAACTGACAATAGTAATAATTTCAGCGTATATCAGGTGTATAGCAGGTACACATTGACAGGGTTCTGCACTGAAAGTGATGTATACTTCAGAAAATCATACGTTGGACATGATAAAGCTGAGGCCTAGATCTATCAATTAATTCTGTAGGATGCCATGAGAATGTGACAGACCTCAATCATTTGGTGCAGAGCTTTGGGACTCTGTCTGATCAAATCACAGGAGATTGTGCCAATTTCACACAACCAGGTTATGAATGTTCAGATACTGCAGGACCAGCAGGAAACATGTGATTCTTTACTGGTTGAGGCTAAACAGAGCTATGGCATAATTATATACAGTATATGATATCTAGCATATTTACGTCTGGTAAAGTAAAGTATTAACCATTTTCTATTTGGTACAATCCGTCAGTTGTCAATGCGTTCAGTATCAAAAGTTAAGGGAGAACCTACACTAATAGTAAGTTCAGCGTATATCAAGAGTATAACAGGTATGGATTGACAGGGCTCTGCATCGAAAGTGATGTAGGCTTCAGGAAATTCTAGACGTTGGACATGATAAAGCTAAGGCCTAGATTTACTAACCTATTCTGTAGGATACAATGAGAATGTGACAGACCTCAATCATTTGCACAGAGCTTGAGGCCTCTGTCTGATCTAATCACAGGATAGTGTGACTATTTCACACAACCATCTTATGAATGTACAAATACTGCAGGACCAGTAAGGACACTGTGATTGTGTACCAGTTGACGTTACACAAAGCCATGGCATAATTATTTATGATATCTAACATATTTACGCCACTGGTGAGTAAACTGTAGGTTTGGTTCCTTTTCATCAGAGAAACCACTTTCAGCATAAGTAATAGGCAAGAAAGTAAATATGAGCTCCGATGTTGCAAGGAAAATAACCATTTAATTGTAGTACAAACTTTGGTTTGCATTCAGTATTGAAAGCTAGGGGCTAAGCAACAAATTTAGTAAGTTTCGTGCGAGTGTACAACACGTATTATTGACAGAAGCTCTGAATTAAAGGAGGAGCTTCAGGAAATTATAGACATTGGACACGATAAAGCTGAGGCCTAGATCTATCTATCAATCAATTCTGTAGGATACAATGAGAATGTGACAGAACTCAATCATTTGCGCCGGAGCTTGGAGCATCTGTCTGATTCGATTACAGGAGATTGTGGCCACATAGATGCCTCTTTCACACAACAATTTTATAAATGTTCGAATAATGCATGATTAGTAGGGAAGCTGTGATTCTGTACCAGTTGACGCTAAACATGGCTATGTCATAATTATGTACGATATCTAGTATATTTATGCTTATTCAGACGTCGATTAACAATGACCATGAATCTCATTAATGTGGAAAAACTGTAAAAGCTAGAAAGCATGAAGATAAAAGAAAGAACTTAAGGAAGAGCATAAAATAACAGTGCTTACCTCTCAGGGCGACAACATTTGATGAGAGAACAAATAGTTCAACAATGAATATAGCAGATGATGGAAACTCCCATACCTGCAAATGGCATATTCAACTACAAAGAAAACAATTGAAAGAATTCACAGAAAAAACTTTCTATATAGTTCTTCGATACCATCATTGTCAGAAGAAATAACTTGAAGTAGCTTGAAATGATGACAGCTAACAGAACCTCTCTATACCTGAGTAATAAAAATGTAACCGTGAGCTCAATTATAACGAACATCAAATGTGAAACTCTAATGTGTTTTCACCACCTTCTAAGACAGAAATATACTGTTACAGAATATTACTGATTATATAAATGATATCCAACTGAGAACACTATACACACGATGAAATAACAGGTGTATTTCTAGGAATTTTGTTATGAGAACTGAAATATTCCACCAGATATCCAGACATAATAAAAAAAGGTTACACAAGTATTCGACAATACCTCATAATATCAAAAGATAGTTTGAGAATATATCGTACTCCCAGAAGTAATATTGCCATAAATACGACGTTCCCTAACAATGAGTTACCCAGAACCTGAAGAACAGCAGAACATCAATACAGTGTTAAGGTAATGAGAAGCAGAAACATCAGAACACAGCCAGCTTTTATAATCACCTCGCTGCAAATGAAAATTGTGGACAACATGCTTCTGGAAGAATTCTTATCAGCTGTGTTGCCTTCTGAAACCGATATTCTGACTTATATAGTTATGGTCCGTATAAGTTAAATATTTGAAACAACCAAAACTGAAACTAAGAAATTATAAATCAAATGGATACAAGCATCAACAACAATATACACCAGAATGGACTGGTACAGTATTCCCTGCAAGAAAAAAAACACAATCTGATACGTAAGGCAAGTTAGACATTATATGCACAGAAGAAGTAAATGACAGCGGAAAATATGACAACAAGAGTCCCAAATATACAGTTCGAGATTACGAATCAACAACTATATTATCCAGGCAACAACACATATACACTCTTGTTGGATGGAATGTCAAGGCATAAAAATAGAAGGCTGAAATGCATATGACACAGGCAAACCATCAACAAGAAGGAAAAAACAGGCAGATCTGAAACAGATGAAGCTTCAAATTCAGTATCATGACTCACATGCAGCAATAAGTAAATCGTAAAACTAGGAAGACAGTTTGATGATGCAAATTGTTAGCACTGTTTGTTGCTAGAGTAAAACATACATGACAAATCAAGTACTTGTGATATTAAGGTAAAAGAATACTAGCCACAACAATTCAGTAGCATTCACAAGTTCAGATAGAGTAGACACTTCGTAAACCAAATAATGTAACTCAAATGATCACATGATACCAACTACAAACATCACATGGATAATGTAACTGCAGTGCAAGTGGATTACTACAGAACCGCTAAGGAAGATCAAAGCACAATTTATGAGTGTTTAGAGCATTAACACCAAAAGCTCGTGAAATATGCAGCACAGACCATTGACTCGAGTTGACCCTAGGGTCTTCTATTTTATTTTTTGAGGAATGTACAGCTGGCACCAGGCCGGCCTAAACCATTATGGTAGAAAAATCAGGTTGAAAAGTTATTTACAGAAGCAAAAAAACACAGGGAAAGACTAGAAACTACAAGGCCGGAAAGAAACAAAAAGGCCCAAAACGGAAAACAGCATAATCTCTAATAAATTAGGTGGACAAAGCTCTAACAGACAGAGTAAAAAAGGAGAATATTATACAAGAGCGGCGAGGTGAGCGAACATAAAATTAATTGCACTGGGGTGTTTGAAAATGCAGAGTAGCACTTGAGTGAGGCTGCATAGTATGATATGGCTCCCACCTTATCAAGAGATGAACCAATGTGCAGCTTATTAAACAGCAGATGCCGGTACGCCCTGGTCTTGTGCAGAATCAGATCAATCAAGATAATCTGCAGGGGTGTACAAAGAGTAGGAGTTAAGTCCTAACATAGTGTACCATTTGTATTGGAGATATAAAAAACTTCGATCCACACGGATATCAGAAACTAAAACTCATATATCGTTGGCCATCATCATACCATGAACTCACACTCGATGTAGGGATCAGCGACAGCCTTGCAGTTATCCTACATATAAACAGAAGCATCCAGAATTAAATAGGCGCTTGCAAGAACAAGAAGAAAGGGTTACGCAATTACGCATACGACGCCTCTTACGCATTTCATCAAACGGATGTTGCCCGGAGAGTACTGCACGAAGAGCGTCTTCACGCGCCGGCCGCAGCCGACGCAGCGCGGCGCCTCCCCTTCTGTCTCGGCGTCCGCCATCACGCTGAATCTGTTCGCGCAAGCTTCTGAAATACAGAGCTGAATCAAACGGGGCTGAGTTGGAGCGTCGGGAAGGCGGGAGCGGAGACGGATCTAGGGCGGCAAAGAACGAATCGCATCACACACCTACGGCGCCCAGTGGGGGGCAGCGTTGCAGCTCGAAGGCGGCCGACGAGCAGCGGCCGGAGGCGGGGAGGCGTGGCCGGCGGCGGCAGAAGGGCAGTGTGCTGCCGGCGTGAGTCGTCGAACGGCCGATTAGTGAGACAGCCCGATTCGTTTCCAAGCTGCAGGCACCATAGGCCCAGTGGGCCTAATTTAGAACTGGGCTGGGCCGAACGGCCCATGGGTCCCACCTGGCAGCGAGCGACCACGTCCCTCACGTCACGCGGAGCAGATACTAGCTTCGGGTCGTTGGGTTTCGGTTCTCTCGCGTCTCCGACCGCGACTCCGCCTGCTCCGTCTCCGTCTCCGCCACCGGCCTCGCCGCCGTGTCCTGAGGCGACTAGATCGCCGGCAGCGAGATCCACACCCGCCGCCAACGCCGACAACCCGTCGCTCCCTCCCGGCCCCGTTCTCGGTGAGCAACTCTTCCGACCCACCTCGTAGTACGCGGTTCCTTCCGTTCGATCTGGGCGTCACGGCCGGCTCCGACACAGCTTACGTCCTCCCGCCGCGAGGCGCCGTCGAGCCCGCCCTGTCGAACTCTCCGTGACGGAGAATTCTGTACTGGCCTGCTGTTCCTGAGGAACCGTTCTCGTTTACGGAGAATTCCAGTCAAATCTAGAGACCTCGGCTTGATTCTGCGCAACCACTCGCCATAGCATCTGACGAAGTTGACTGTGTGTTCTGTGCCAGCTGCGAAGATGGGGAGGATACCGTCGCTGAAGAACTTCAATGCGTTCCCGCACGCCGAAGACCACCTGCTGAAGAAGACTTACTCGGGTGCTATAGGTACATAGATCGCAGTGAATTGTCTCTGCTCTGGATGCTTATACATGTTTGCGATTTGTGTTTGATTTGCGTTGTCGTTGATATGTTGGCAGTGACGATTCTCGGGCTGATTATAATGGTTACGCTGTTCGCGCATGAGCTCACGTTTTACCTCACGACCTACACGATGCATCAGGTATGGCTGGTTCTCGCTGCCTGTTCTTAGATGATGACTTGCATGTACCGCTTATTGTAAATTTGTAATATCCATGTTGTTTTGTCCATTCTTCCACACTTTCTACGATTATAGTTTCTGTTTGGAATATGCCTGCAGGCTACAGAAATTTCTTATATACTCATCTTTGATATTACATTCACTTCAATGTACAAATTAATGGCTAATCTGTGCAAACAATTTGCATGATGATAAAAGCATGCCTATGAAACTGAACAATCAGTTACATCTGTGTCAAATTGTGTGCCATTTGCGAGTCTGGTTCTTGTAAATATCCACTGCGTAATTATGAGCCATGATTCCATGAAAAAGCTACTTTGTTGTGAGGCCGGTTTTATTTCCTTTGTTTTGATTGTCAACATCAAGATCATGAGCTGGTCTCATGCTTTTATTAATGTCTGCAGATGTCTGTAGATCTGAAACGAGGAGAAACTCTGCCAATTCATATAAATGTATCATTTCCTTCTTTACCATGTGAAGGTCAGTTATTGATTCCATATATGTCCAATATCCGTTTGATACAAGGTTCCATTTGGACATTATTTTGCATGTGGTTCATGATTTTGATATATATTTCATTGTCTCCTGTTGTCATTCAGTCTTGAGCGTGGATGCAATTGACATGTCTGGCAAACATGAGGTTGACTTGCATACAAATATTTGGAAGGTACCATCTGATGTTAAAAGTTTGTTACTTCTAATATGATTATAAGTCAATGCATGCAACTCAATATTATATCAGATCCATGTATGTTCTAAACTTGTAATATGATTATAGCTGCACTAATTAATTATTACTCTCTTTTGTTTGTGATGGAGAAACATTACATAAATGCGCATACCTACCATCCATGATGCATGCCTATATGCTAGCTCTTTTGCGAGTTGTTTTCTTAGATTAGTGTAGGTTGCAGAGAAGATACACTTTAATCTGTGGTTTATGTCTTGCTCTTGTGCTGCTATTGTTATTCATGGTTTTCAGAAAGTATTTTCTCAGAAAAGTTATACTGTAGTTTTTAAATGGTCATCACTATTCACTATATGTCTTGTCATGTCTAATAATATCTTGCGTCTTCCTTTTTCCTGCTGTATGCAGCTTCGCTTAGATAAGTATGGCCACATCATTGGTACTGAGTACTTGTCTGATCTGGTCGAAAAGGAGCATGGGACTCACGACCATGGTATATTCTGTTTCCCCCTTAAAAGGAAAACTGATACATAGCACTAGTACTAAGTTTTCTCACAAAAGAAATTAAGTGTAGTTAGAAACTTCATTTGATGCACAAACATGCTTTAGCTAAAATGGTTCATTTGATCGACCAGTTTTGCTTTAGCTAAAATGCTAGCATGTTCCATTAAGTTCGTGTGCTGGAATAAACCCAAACATGGGAATGTTATCTCTCAGTAATTAGTATAGTTGCTATGGAGTTGAACTATACTGTATACATGACCAGGTACTGGAAAGATGTAGCAGAAAATAGAGAAATGATTGCTGCAATAAGCAACCAATCTTACTTTCTCTTTAAAAATTGTCTCAAGTGCTGTTAAAAAACTGTTAAGTGAAAGATTGGCATTAAAGAAACTAGGCATCTTGTGTAGTTTCAGGTGATAGGCCAAACTGCCAAAGTGAGCAGTCAACTGAGTCATGTATTTGGTAGTTGCAGCTTGGCAGCTTACTTTCTGTTCATCTAGGTTTTGGATAAAATCTCAAAGCTGATTGCCTTCCTAGATTAATAAGCATTTCCCAGGTTTTATTGCCTTCTCAATGTGGAAGCTGTTGTTTTTTTTTCCTCTGGAAAGTTGGTTTGTTGTAAGATTTTGTTGGTGCTTAGTTATTCTTCGTGCAATATGCTCATGCGTTAAGTTTTAAATCAGACCATGGTAAGGAGCATCCTGTAGAGGAAAAGAAGCCTGAGCACACTTTCAATGAAGACGCAGATAAAATGGTTAAGAGTGTCAAACTTGCAATGGAAAATGGTGAAGGATGCCGAGTAAGTATTTCTCGACCAGTATTTGTTCATTTTACATATTGTTATTTGAGGTTGTGTTTATTAAGCCCATTCTGTGGTGCTGTCAACAAATTTATGCCTTCACTTCTGCAGGTGTATGGTGCGTTGGATGTGCAGAGGGTTGCTGGTAACTTCCATATATCAGTGCATGGTTTAAACATTTTTGTTGCAAATCAGGTTATCCATCTAAAACTGCAGATACTCTATTGTTCTTCAATCCGTATATTCTTTGCTGTGAAGTACACTTACTTTATTTAACGTGTTGACTGTTGAGTAAGATCTCTAGAACAGAAATTTATGCTTAAGGAATTTGTAGTGTATGAAGTAGAGACAACTAACTTACATTGTGTTCATAAGTTATCTTTTAAATCTTTAGTAGAAAATTTTACGACTGTGGCTAGCTATAGCTGAAAAGGGAATTTAGTCTAAAACCAACAGAAACTACGGAAACTGGCCGCTTCTGAACCTCGGAGTAATCCAGAGGGCTCTCCCTGTGCTTTTTATTTACTTTCTTATCTATTCATTGCACAGTCGGTACAGTTTTAAGCTGATCATTTCCTATAGATGATGTTTATCCATCTGTTGCATGCAGATTTTTGAAGGGTCAAACCATGTCAACGTTAGTCATGTTATCCATACTCTGTCCTTTGGTCCAGAATACCCTGGAGTTCACAATCCACTTGATGATAATTCAAGGATACTGCATGAAGCAAGTGGGACATTCAAATACTATATCAAGGTTAGTAGCCATTCATTTAATAGTTTCTGATTGTAATCAAGCATGTTCAGACAGCCAGTTGCTAATTGCAACATTTAGGGGCAATAGTAATGAAAAAACTGTACAAATATCCTCACTACATGCAAAGTCATTGGTATGCCAAACGGAATTGTCCCTGTTATACCCTTTTCCTACAACCTATATCAAGGTTGTTGCCTGGATCTGATTTGTACAACAGATTGCTGAACTATCATCTGCAAGCTGGAGCCCAGATGGAAAATTTACCACTTCATTTTCCCTGCAACCAGTTGCTTTTATGTGAGAATAATGTCGCCATCTGTTATTCAAATTGATATGCAGGTTGTTCCAACAGAGTACAGATACCTCTCAAAGAAAGTGTTGCCAACAAATCAGTTTTCTGTGACAGAGTATTTTGTTCCCATGCGCCCAACTGATAGATCCTGGCCAGGTAACCCCATATCCCCGCTCTGCTCTCAAAGTATGCCATCTTCATTTTTCTCAGGACTGATCCGTTTTTCTTCGGCAGCTGTTTACTTCCTGTATGATCTCTCACCAATCACAGTCACAATCAAAGAGGAAAGACGGAACTTCCTACATTTTATAACTCGCCTTTGTGCAGTTCTTGGGGGTACATTTGCAATGACAGGTTTACTTCTAGCCTACAAGATTGTGTTTTTATCATATGCTGATGTTAGGATTGGCTTCAATAAAAAAAAAAGTGGTGTATGCCATTCTAAGTTGCATGCAGGGTTTGCACATTAAAAAGAACAAACAGTAATATTGGCTCATGTGCTCAATCATGTTTCACCTTCACCAAACTGATACCTACTTTTCTGCCTCGTGTGTAGGAATGCTTGACCGATGGATGTACCGGATTATCGAGTCCGTCTCTAGCTCAAAACCCAGAAGTGGAATGCGGTAACTGTGCATGTCTTGTCAAGTGAAGGAAGACTACCTTGTGGCCAGTCAAGTCAGTGATAGAGCATGTTGTTGTCTCAACTAAAGTGATCATAGCACGTCACCCCCTGCGGGTTTTCATGTTTTGTCTAATCCGTGCATCTATAATTTAGATTTATGGTTTTATCTTTATAAATCAAGTTAGATTGGCACTAGTGCAAGTATACAGTTTTGTTATCAAGGATGCACTGGAAAGTGATGTCATGTGGCTGAGGAACAAACTTTGAGATACCTTGAATTGTACCATGGAGAAAACATATCGCCAGAATGTTAAATAGTTGAACAAACATCCATCCTTGTAAGAAAATGCACAGAAATCAAGTTGCAGAATGTGTGTTTCGTACTCTTGTAGTAGGACATTTTCCAGCTTTTCTGGAGCTTAATTTCGAAGTGCCTAATTTGCAGACAGAAAGGAAATAGACAAAACACACAGAAACACGGCATCCACATGTGCTGGGTATCTAGCAAGATGGATAAAAGATCATGTAGGCAATAATTAATCTGGCTTGTGAAATATAGTTGGTAGTATTTTGACACCAGAAAACACGATAGAAGGTTCTTAACTCACACAAAATTACTGAATGGGTGCATGCATGTGGGCTGGTTAAAGAAATAACACCATTCTCTACCTAATGACTCGCATAATCATTGCAGCATTTAAAATGGACTTGATAATCATTCTAGACTGTTATGATCACCATGTGCACAGTAACCAACCTACATTTCCAACCTGTAAGTCTGTAACCATCCCTGATCCTCATCACGCTGCTTATCTGGACCTATATACACACTATACACACACACATCAATATACAACTGATCGCTTTGAAATAGACATATGAAAAATCAAGTCTGAAACAATGCTCTTGATCTACATCTGAAGAGTCACATGGTCGAGCACATGAGCCTGGGCATCAGCTTCATCTACCTAGATCTCCTGGGTCCTAAGCCAGACTCAAGCAAAACCAAACCTGCAGTGTTTGTAACATACCACAGTTATTCAATATCCTATATATTATGAAGATTTACATGTAGAATTTTTTGTCCAAATTTTTCGACATTTCGAAATATAATTTTTTAGTAGAGGGAGCATACGCACCCGGGAGCCGAATTGAATTTCCGATAATCACTATAATAATGTTACATGTGAAACTATGTATGGAAACTACAAACTTTGGAATCAGGATGTACAATTGAAAAGAAAAAAATGGAAAAAAACACAATTGTGTAATGGGTTTTCAAAAGAAATCGTACCGACTGTGAAGGCTGCACCTCCTCAGTTTTATGAAATTTGTAATAGTAAGTTTCAGGTAGTGTGGGTTATCTCACCTATCTGCACTCATCTATGTTGTTTCATCTTCATCATGTCTACTTCTCAAACCCGCCACAAGCTTGCATGTCTTCAAGAAAGCATCCAGTAACTGCATACACAGCACCCATGTTAGAAAACTTAGTTGCTCTCACTATTGAAGAACTCAAGATGCATGGATGCTGGCATGTAAAATTCAGCTGTTCTCACTATAACCCATGAAGAAAAATATGCTAGAAATAAGAATAATAAACACCTATGGGGTTCGATTGCAGTACTTACCCCCGGATGTTTCTGCAATGTGGGAGAGTAGTGATCAAGAGTTACATATATTTTCTCGAGAAGACTCAAATGTGAATTAACCTTGTCACCCAAAATGACAACCTGAATCATGCAAGAATTTAGTGAGCTCATAATGATATATCACATGTTATTGAAAGCAAATAGAAGTTAAATTAAAAATGAACCTAGGGTTGCTATGCGTGTATTCATCTATCACTTAATTTCTATATAGAAATCTCTCCACAAATGCTACTACAGATGAAGAATAAAACAGTGTGTTTGACAGTATTGCCAAGATAGACAGAATAAACAAATGAATACCTTAGCTTCAGCCTTTTGGAGCTCAGAACGCCTTTCTTCAAGCATTTGTTTGTACCAGAGGCCTATTTTTGTTAGTACTACGGCTTGTTTGACCATGTGGCTGCAATGATCACTCAAATCCTCTGATCTGAAATAAATGATAACCGCATCAAGTTATAGTTGAGTGTATTCCCAAAATATATTACGCCAGAAGTTACAGTTATGATTAGGTTTTGGAATGGTTGAATCTGAAGTCTTCACAAGCAATGGCATAATGACTTTAAACCAGGGAAATAAAAATAGTTAAATATGTATCACATACATTGGATTTTTAATTTAAAAGCAAGATGTACTGACCTGTTTTCAGTTCTTTCCGTTGAAATTTTTTGCTCAATTTGCACAAACTCCTTTGACAACTTCATGATAGATACCAAAATGCACTCCAATTGCTTTTCTTGCCCATTCTTAGTGAGAGCACCATCATAGTCCATATTTGAGCCGTTCAGTTTGAGAAGTTCATCATACTGCAAATCTTGCTTTGGAGTCTCATGTGATCTTCCTGGTGATGTTTGAGGCTCCACCTCAATATCACGCAGAATCATTTCGGCACTCTCTTGCTTGATGATTTCTGGATCTTCCTGATGCCCTTGGAACAAACACACTTTCTCTAGCTCTGCTAGCTTCTCATTTAATTTCCGATTTTCTTCATTCGACAAACGCAAAGCACTCTCCTTTTCAGAGATCACAGCCTCAAGTGAAGACAGTTTTGCATCAAAATTCAGTGCACTCTCTTGTTTGATGACTTCTGGATCATCCTGATGCTCTTGGAACAAACACTCTTCCTCTAGATCTGATAACTTCTCCCTTAACTTCCGATTTTCGTCATTTGACGAACGCAAAGCCTTCTCATTTTCAGAGACCACAGCTTCAAGTGAAGACAGTTTTGCATCAAAGCTCAGTGAAGCATCATGCATGTTGTTCATAGAATCATCAAGTAAACTTCTTGTAACAGTAGAGTATAGCCCATCCCTTAGATCACTTTCAATTCGGAGGTCCTCCCACTCTTCTTTACATTTCTCAATTTGCCTCAAGAGCTCTTCTTCTGAAGATAACTGAAGAGACATGCCTCTACTGGCTTCAGACAGCTGAGATGACAATTCCTTGACATCCTTCATATTATCTGCAAGCAAACCTCTAAGATGCTGATTGTCGTAGTATAAAGAATCAATTCTGCTTGAAAATCTGCTCTTTTCATCGAGTTCATGATGAGTGGTGAGAAATCCGGGTGCCTTTATATTCTTGGAAATGATTTGGTCCATTCTAGCGATGATCTGTGGAATTTTCTTTCTTAAAGGTTCAAACTCCACATCATTCTGAAGAGCAAGAGACCCCTTCTCCCGTTTCAGTTTGAAGATCTCTTCCGTCTTTTCTAGCAAGGCTGATTCATGCACTCTCTTCAACTTGCTTATCTCAGACTTAAAATAGCTTATTGTTTCTTCCTTCGTCATAGCATTCAAATGGCGGAAGTCAGATTTCTCTGAGATAACCATGGACTTCTGTTTCCTGAAACTCTTGCTTCCCTCGGTGCGGGATGAAGCATGATCCTCCTTTGTTTTCTTCCCGAATATATTGTACTTCCACCTACTACTCTTACCTGAACCTTCACTCTTACTGTGAGAAATATGTGATTCTGGTACTGAAGGAAACAGCAGCTTAGAAAGAGCACTCAGGTCTTCACGCATCGCGGCAAACTGCGCTACTGCTTCCTGCCAGTTCTTACTCATGGTGTTTGTGACAGAAATTTGCTCATACAGCTTCCTCTCTAGCTCCTCCTGCAAGCCAGTAATGCATTCTCCGATGGTAATGCTGATGATTTCCAACTGCAACTCGTGCTCCCACTGGAGATCAGTAACGGACGGGTTACTCAGGTCAACCATCTCCCTAGCTTGCCGGAACACGACGCCCAGCAGCAGCTTGAGCGCATTGAACCTCTCATCTATCTCGATCAGCATCACATCAAGAGACATGCCCAGGTGCGTGCCGATTATGTAGACACTGTCTGGCAAGGCATAGTTCTCCAGACCTGTCACGTCCCCCTTGAGCTTATCGAGCTGCGAATCGACTTCCAGTTTCATCAGATCCAAGTACTCCATGTAGTTGTTCTCCGCATTTGGGGCGGAAATGTGTCGACTTGATCGTGACAGCGCTCTTCCAGAGCCTCCAAAGTAGCTCTCGGTGCTGGAGTTGGACTTGACGGACAGCAACCTCGGTGTCAGCGAATCTTCGGATGTCACAGACCAGCCGTCGGGGATGGTCGATCCGTTGAGCAGAGGGTTCATTCTGTCGCTCAACACCTGCATGGGTTTTAGTTTTGGTTTAACATCTGATGGAAAGTTAACAGTTTGTGAATAATTTTAATCTTGAACTTTGAAATTAAATTAGTCTGCCCAGGAAGAATTATAATCTTGAGCGTAGGAATGATTGAGTTCTTTTCACTGTAAATAAAATGAAACCGGTGAACATACTCCTGTCATTTTGTTCGATTCCTATGTGTTGACATGAACTGAATTTTTTTCAGAGGGGCGGAGGTAGTATTGTGAATTCTGATGAGCTAACAAAGAGTCAATTGTTGGACATAATTTCTTCATAATAAAAAAACCAATGGACTCAATAGAACAGTGTTAAATAATCCTCGTGTATCTGGAGCAGCAAACAGAAAAAAAAATATCAAAATAGCTCGTCAAATATCTCTTCAAGATTTCAAGTTCAAACTCAATTCTCTTTCAGAGAAACTAAAAACAATTCCCTAACATCATAGCAAGTTTGCACGAAATGGAACGTAGGTTAGATGTTTGATAAATTCAGAGCCAACTCCTCAGTATATCACAAGAACTTTCTCCATGCTAATTTGGTGCGTTAACAAACCACAGTCTCTGAATCGTCTAGCAGAACAGGGGATGGATTGACGAGTACAGCGGGTCCAAATCGAATGAAACAGACGGACCAATGAGAAAGGCGAATATACACACAACACAAGAACAGAGCAGCGGCATGACCGGCATCACAAGAGGCAGAGACGCAAACCTTGGCGATCGGATCGCTGGTAGGCTGGATCGCCTCCATGGCCGCCGCGTCTCCTGAGGCAGCTGGCCGTCTCTGACTTCCAGCGCGTGAACAAGAAGGGGTTGGTTGATTCGCGGCCGCAACAGCCTCCAGGTAGTCACCAGCGCTGGCGTGCTAACAAACTACCCGGTCGTAGTAACATTGAGAGACGACATTATTGGAGGGGATAGGGCGGAGGGGACAGAGCGATGGCGACGGAGAAGGAAGGGAGTGAAGCCGGGTTAATCGGCAGACAGCGACCGCCGTTTAATAATACTGCTGCCGCGACCGGGAAGGGGGTGGTTAGCGGGGGAAGGGGAGTGCGAACGGATCGCCGCCGCGTCGCCAGGTAGGTGGTGGCGGAGTTGGCCGGGGGGCGGGACGCAACGGCTGGCGGCTGGCGGTGTCAGCGGGATGGTGGCCGGCGGGACGCCGGCGGGGCCCGCGAAGATGTGACGGGAGGGAAACAGTCCACTCCGTTTCCGGCGTGCGGATTGGCGGGGGCGTCAGTTTTTATTTTTATAGGAATTAGCGCTTTATTGATCACATAATTATAATGTCATTACATAGAGTCTCCCGGATGCAGTCCGGTGACACACCACGCCACACAACAGGGCCTAAAGTAAAACTCGACTTAGCTAAAATATGAGCAGCAACATTTAAACCTCGAACAACATGTTTGATAGAACAGGAGGAGAAGGAGGCCACCAAATTCTTGATGTCATGTATCACCGGGCCAATAAGAGACCGGTCCTGCTCCAACGCATTCACCCGATTCACCACGGAAAGGCAATCAGAATTGATGATTATCCTTCCAAAATCCTCGTCTTGAGCAAAACTGACCGCGCGCCTAAGAGCCAGCGCTTCAGCAAACTCGGGTGAAGTGACCTCCGCAATATACTCACTGCAGGCAGCCAAGCATTGTCCATTATGATCTCGGATCACAACACCCACGCCCATCCGACGAGATTCAGAACAGATCGCAGCATCCACATTAACCAAAACCGTACCAAAAGGCGGCGGAGACCATCTGAGTACTGAGGAATTGGTCTCACGCCTATGACTGATAGACGGTTTGTAGAGATGCGTAGCAATCATCTGAATGTACGCTAACAGCTTGTCGGCCACCACTGTAGGGTGCACCATTTGATCGCCCTCTCGGGCACAGTTTCTTGCATCCCAGATGTGCCACAAAGTCACAAGCATCGCTGTCGCCTCCTTATCCTTGCACTGGTCCAGGAAGTCCAAAGTCCACACCCGAGATGAGGTGAAGTGTTTACGTTGGAGATCAATTAGGTGCTCATTGCGGACAGCATCCCACACCTCGCGGGCAAATTGACAGAACAGCAGGGCATGTTCAATTGTTTCATGACGTCCACAGAAAACACAATCAGGCCTTACCGGTATTTGCCGCTTCTGAAGCTGATGGCCACATGGAAGACAGTCGTGGGCGAAACGCCACAGTGTGATCTTCATTTTCCCAGGCGCTTTGATAGCCCACAATGCCTTCCACAACTTCGCATCTCCTTCAGTACTAGACGAGAGACCACCCCCATTGATACTACGTTGTTCACTGAACTTGCATATACGAGCAAGGTTATATCCTGACTTGACAGTGTAACATCCAAAACGAGTGTGTGGCCAAGAGGCAAAGTCCTCGCCACCAAAGCGACTGATAGGAACCTGGAGAATCTTTTTAGCATCATCCTCTGAAAATACAGTGCGGACCAGGTCAGTATCCCAAGACCGCCTGTCTTCCAGGATCAGGGAGCTCACCAACTGATTCTCAAGCAGAGGAACAGTAGGTTGCAGCATCGAAGGGGATACTCCAGGTATCCAATTGTCAGATTCAATTCTCGTTGAGTTGCCATCGCCAATACCCCACCGTACACCTTCCTTAAGTAGCTCACGACCAAACAATATACTCCGCCATGTGTACGAAGCAGAACGTGGCGAAGGTGCCTCCCAGAAATCGCAATTAGGGTAATATCTTCCCTTAAGAACACGAGCACACAGAGAGGATGGATCAGTGAGCGATCTCCACCCTTGTCGCGCTAACATCGCCTTATTGAACAGTTCCATGTCGCGAAAACCCATACCCCCAAGCGCCTTCGGAGTTGTGAGCCATTGCCAAGATCTCCAATGCATTTTCTTCTTTCCCTTTTCTATTCCCCACCAGTGGTTAGAAATAATTTTCCTCATTTCTTCGCAGAGAGCAATTGGTATTTGGAAACAACTCATAACATATGCTGGAATGGCTTGGATAACCGACTTCAAGAAGACCTCCTTGCCAGCTCTGGACATTGGTCTATCCGAACATCAATTAATTCTCTTCCACATGCGATCATAGAGGAACCTGAAGATACTCACCGGCTTTTGCATGACCGCAGATTTGACAGCATCCGGGCAGTGAGCGCCAAAGAATAAGGACAACTTCTCTCTATTAATTTTCTGCCTTGACCCTTCACAAAACATGTCAAGGGTACTGTGTAATGCATCAACACTTCTTCTATCACTACGTGCGAAGGAAATACTATCGTCTGCAAACAATAGGTGTGATATAGGAGGTCCAAGTCGGCCATTTTTAATACCTTGCAGTTCACCTTGGCGCTCCTTTTGTTGCAGAAAACAAGACAGTCCTTCGGTACAGAGAAGAAAGAGGTAGGGGCTCATAGGGTCCCCTTGCCTGATACCCCTTGTTGGAATCACTGGTTGGGTCAGCTCCCCATTCACCTTGACAGCATACTTGACTGAGGTGACACAACGCATAACTGTACTAATCCAGGTAGGGGAGAAGCCCAATTTCAGAAGACAGCCTTCCAGATAGTTCCACTCAACACGGTCATAGGCTTTCATCATATCCACCTTCATCGCAAAAAAAGGCCTCTTAGACCGCTGTTTCTTGATTGTATGCTGTCACTCATATGCAATGATAGCATTATCTGTAATGAGACGGCCTGGGATAAAAGCACTCTGATTCTCAGAAACAAACACGGGCAAAATGACATTCAGTCTATTAGCTAGTACTTTGGATGCAATCTTGTACAACACATTACACAAACTAATAGGCCTGAAATTCTTCAAATGGACAGGGTTAGTTAACTTGGGTATCAGGACAATAATGGAGTCACAAAAACCATCAGGAATAGCTCCCCCTTCCACGGAATGTTGTGCGTCCAGTCGTACAGGTACAGCGCTGGTCAGAGGTGCCGTCTTCAAGGAGCTGTTTACAAGGGACCTGTCCCTGAATGCAAATGATGTTAGTCAGCTCATAGAGAATAAAGTGACAGAGCAGATGAATAACGCTTTGACCATGGACTTCAATGATGAGGAGATATCCAATGCCTTGTTTCAAATCGGGCCACTGAAGGCGCCCGGGCCAGATGGCTTCCCAGCCCGCTTCTTTCAGCGCAATTGGGGAACTATTAAGGGACAAGTTATTGGAGCAGTAAAAAAGTTCTTCCAAACTGGAAAGATGCCAAATGGTGTTAATGAAGCAACAATAGTTCTCATTCCAAAAGTGGACCATCCAGCAGAGCTAAAGGAATTCAGGCCGATAAGCCTGTGTACTGTGATATATAAAGTGGTTGCAAAATGCCTGGTAAATAGGTTGAGACTAAATTTGGGGGAGCTAGTATCACCTAATCAGAGCGCCTTTGTTCCTGGGCGACTTATTACAGATAATGCTCTAATAGCATTTGAATGTCTCCACTTCATAGAGCACAACAAGAAGGAAGATAGTAACTACTGTGCATACAAACTGGACTTGTCCAAAGCCTATGATAGGGTTGAATGGGGATTTCTTAGAAGTTCGATGGAACGGTTGGGTTTTTCTCACAAGTGGATCAACTGGATAATGGAGTGCGTGACCACGGTGAGTTATTCTGTCAAATTAAATGGGACCCTCCTGGAATCGTTCTTTCCTTCTCGTGGACTACGGCAAGGTGACCCCCTATCACCCTTTCTATTTTTGTTTGTTGCTGATGGTTTGTCTGCATTACTGCAAAAAGAGGTACAGGAAAACAGGATTACACCAGTGAAGATTTGTCGTAGAGCCCCAGGAATTTCTCATCTTCTTTTTGCTGATGATAGCTTGCTCTTCTTCAAAGCGGACCCAGGAGAGGCCCAGAGAATTATGCAGGTGCTTGGAAACTATAGCAGAAGTACGGGGCAGATTATCAACCCTAGCAAGTGTTCTATTTACTTTGGCCAGGCTTGCGGTCAAGAAATAAAACAACAAGTCATGACAACCTTGCAAGTTACTGCAGAGACGTTTGAAACCAAATATTTGGGTCTGCCCACCCCTGAGGGAAGAATGTCTAAAGGGAAGTTTCAAAGTCTCCAAGGAAAATTGGCAAAGAGGATTATGCAAATTGAGCATCACATGGCGCAAGGGGGGAAGGAAGTGTTCATTAAGGCTGTTGCACAGGCTCTGTCCACCTATGTGATGGGAGTCTACAAACTCCCCTTTGGCTTGTGTGATGACCTCACCAAAATAATCAGGGACTTCTGGTGGGGAGCAGAGAATGGGAAGAAAAAGATGCATTGTGTGGCCTGGGATATAATCGTCGAAGCCAAAGATCAAGGGAGGAATGGGTTTCAGGGATATGAGAATGTTCAACCAGACACTCCTCGCAAGGCAAGCGTGGAGGCTACTTCAGAACCCAGAATCCTTGTGCGCACAGGTGTTGAGGGCCAAGTACTATCCTAATGGCAATCTCATTGATACTATATTCACTGGAAATGCGTCCTCGACATGGCAGGCCATTGAGTATGGTTTAGAACTGTTGAAAAAACGGATTATTTGGCGTATAGGAAATGGTACAGCGGTGAGAATTTGGTGGGACCCCTGGATTCCGAGGCATGACTTCTATCGAACCATTTCTCCCAAGAGAAGATGCCGATTGAAGTGAGTTTCGGATCTCCTGAATCCAGATGGATCCTGGAATACCAATCTGTTGCATACCTATTTTGAACCAATTGACATAACAGAAATCTTAAAGATCAAAACCTCAAGAAGAAATGATGCTGACTTCGTGGCTTGGGGACCCGGATGAGAAAGGTTTATTCTCTCGTTAAAGGTGCCTACAAGCTAGGCATGGAGTGCCAGGAGAGGGACAGGGATGAAGGAGCTACAAGTTCTAGACCGGATGGAGCTAATAAAGAGTGGAAACTTATCTGGCAAAACGCGGCACCGCCGAAAGTGAAAACCTTCACCTGGAAACTGGCCCGTAATGGACTAGCCACCCAGGTGAACCTAAGGAGAAGGAAGATTGATGCCCAACCTACACTGCGAGAATTTGTGGAAGGGAGGATGAAGATACCTTTCATGCCCTGGTTACTTGTCCACAAGCGAAAGGGCTGTGGAGCTGTATGCGACAATGTTGGGATCTACCAGCCGACGAGATGCTCCAGAATACGGGTAAGGATTGGGTTCTTCAGCTACTGGCAAAACTAAACGCCGTTCAGAGGCTGATGGTTATGATGATTCTCTGGAGAGTATGGCACATACATAATGAGCTAACACACGATAAGCATGCTCCGCCGATGGCCTCTAAACGCTTCCTGTGTAGCTATGTTGATGTGTTGCTCTTTATTAAACAACATCCTACAGCAGATGCGTGTAAAGGGAAGCAAGTGATATCATATTCGGAGAGAGTGCAGAGGCGGACGGCTCCTGGCCATTTGCCAAAACCTGTGAAGCAATGGGAAAGACCCCGCCGAGGCCGACTGAAGCTCAATGTGGACGGTAGCTATATTGCTGGAACGGGGGAGGTGGGAGTAGGTATGATTCTCCGTGGCGAAAACGGAGAGGTCATCTTCGCGGCCTGTAGGTATCTGACAAATTGTGCGTCTGCTCTGGAGGCTGAAGTGGCAGCTTGTGAGGAGGGACTCGAAGCTTGCTGCGAACTGGTCGTCGGAACCCATTGATGTTGAGATGGACTGCTCTCGTGGCGGTGAACATGGTTCTATCTACTGAGATGAACCGCTCCTCACTAGTCCATCTAATTAAATCCATTAAGGATGCTCTCCGAGAGAGAGAGACTAAGATTATGAAAATTGCCGAGAGAGCAAAATGCAGCTGGGCATGTCATGGCGAAGCTGGGTAGGGAGGATAAAACCACACAATTCTGGCTTAGGAGCTTTCCCCCAGTTCTTAGTGATATTGTCCAACAGGAATGTAATTTTGTCATAGTTTAAGGAAATTTTTCCTCGCCAAAAAAAAAAGAAAGAGGTGCCGTCTCCGTCTGAGTGATTTTGCTTGATTAGTCTAAACTAATTGTTGATGTTCTAAGTTTATTCGAAGTAAATTTGATCGAAATTATAGAAAATATGCTAATATCTACAACGTTAACTATCTAAAATTTATTTTATAATAAATGTAACTAAATTTATTTGAGGCTTTTAGCAATTGATACAATTTTCTACAAATTTGCAATAGTTTGACTTAGGACAAAGGTACAAATTTAATAATTTTGAAAATGGATGGAGTGTACGATAAGCTAACAATTTGACAAAACAGTATTTATATAATTATTTTATTACAATGTGCATTATGTGACATATAATTGATGTTATTTGTTTCATGTCCAAAAGTACCTACCAATTATGGTAATTTCGTGTCATCTTAAATCATATATTGTTCGGTTTCGTTGGCCAAACAATTTCTCTAGCTTCGGTGTCTATCTTTCTATAGCATTTTTGTACCTAGTTCAGCAACCACAAACTGAGCCTTTGAGGAGCCGAAGAGAAGACCAAGACAAACGGGGCATTTGTCTTTAAAATTGTGCTGATGTTGAAAACTACTTACTCCATAACACAAGACTCGGTGCATATCGTTCTACAGTTTATCTTAGTCAAACATTTTAAGACTGCAACCCGTACACAGAAAATTGAGCACTCTTTATGATTTGGCCATCAACATTCAAAATTACCAATATATCTACAAGGTGATGGTCTTTTTCTACATGCGTGATCAAACTGATGATTCATCATGAAAGACAAGTATACAATGTATATGCTTTTTTTATATGTGACAAACACGTTTATATATGTAGGCATTGATGTTTAAAGTGTAACTTTCAAGACGATGTCATTATCCAAAACGAAAAAAATATTCTTGTGACGAATGGTGGGGTCATGTGTTTCCAGTTGGATCATGGATGTGGAGACACGTTAATGCAATGGTGGCGTTTAGGTCAGGAAGCAATAACAACCCACGTAGCTGATTCTACATGAGACAAAGCATGTTGTTCTAGTATTTAAAAAGGTTGATACGTACGTAGGGCTTGATCTGAACAGTTGTCATTCGTTATTTTGACATTGTGGCGAGCGATGAGTTGTCACACACACAGGGCAATCATAGAATAGCAGCAACGCGAGTCAATGATGCGAGCTTTCTTGTCTGCGGAGAGAAGTTAGGTCAGAGAGAAACGCTGGTGTCTTGCTCTCGCTCTTGTGACGGAAAGGGCCGTTGCTATAGAACATGATGCGAGAATCATCTGGTTGAGCCAGGGATATTTCAACTCGATCTTTTTTTCGAAAATATTATTTCTAAGCTTCAAAGAGATATGAATTCGAAATCAACCACACATGGAGGTATAGGGTATAAACTTTCTCTTGCAAATTTTCCTAACAAGTTACGAAAACTAATGTAGTGTACAAAAATCACAAAATTACACATCGGCGTGTTTAAGTTAGAAAATTTAGATCTTGTTGAGAACCAACCAGAGGTTGGGTGGTTAGGAGGATGGTTGTATCCCCAGCCCACCAGAGTTCAAACCCCGGATTTGACATCTGTGTGTCTCATAAAGGCGGAATATTCATTCAGTAGGAGGCGACGTTCCCGTCGACAGCGAGGCGCATGTGGTCACCAGAGTACCAACTTTACATAGTTTTTCGGAACTAAAGAGAGTACATCAGAGTGGGTACAAATGAAGAAAAGGTAGCAAAAACATTACACAAAAATAGAAAGCACACAGTCAATAAGGGGTTGAACTAAGACCGCCTTGACTCTGAATCTATGTAAGAGAAGATCCTTCTGGAAACCTACTTTCCAACGGTTGATCGAAGCCATGATGTTATTGAAGACTAGGTCGTTCCTGACCTTCCATATATTCCAAGCAGAACAAGCAACGACTTCCATGAAGCAAGGGGCGTCCGTGCATAATAAGCAGTCTGGACCAGAATCAACGTGCCAATTTTTACGGAGCATAATGTCTGTAGTATTCAGCCGATCAAGCATAAGAAGTCACATAAAAACTTTAAGTTTAGGGAGAGCCTTTGAAGACCAGATCGCATTTAGAGCAGCGTCCTTAGGTACATGCTCAAAAAGGAATCTGTAATATCTAGCAGGTGAATATTTCTCTCCCCAAACAAAAACCCTCCGGTCGGTAGCCATGCTCATAATCTGGGTAGCATCAAGAATCGAAGATAGATGCTGAAATTCCTCGAAAGCCTCGGCAGAGAGAGGTAGAGAATGTTAGATGTATATATCTGTATATTGTAGTTTTTTCATATGTTAGGGGACTTCCTGCATATTTGCACCTGTACATGTACTATATATTGTGGCCTTTGGCCCCCTGGTAATACAACAAGCATATTGCCATAACATGGTATCAGAGCCTCAGGTCTCAGGTTCAAATCCTGGCTTTCATAATTTATTCTAAATTCCCCGCAGCCTCCTGCCGTGCCCAGCCTCCCGCTGCCTCTTTACCTCTCTACATGTGTTGACTTGTCTTCTCGTCTTCCCGTCACACGTGAGAGGGGGTGTTGAAGTGTATAAGTAGATTGCCTAGCTCTTTCCATCAGTTCGGACTTTTGGTTCAAGTGGCTAGTGCATGAACCTTAACATGGTATTAGAGCAAAAATTGATCCAATACTAGTCCGTGGCCGTCATTGCCGCTTGTTCCGGCCATCTCTCTCCTCCAGCCGCCGCACCTCCGGCCGGCTGCTCCTCTCCTTGGCCGGTTGCTCCTCTCCCTGCCCCGGCCCTCTCCTTGTCGGCTGCTTCTCTCTCCGCCCGGCTGCTCCTCTCCCCGGCCGCCGGTTCTTCCTACCCCGGCCGCCCGCCGTCCTGCGTGCTCGCCGCCGCTCGCCGCCCAACGCCCCGTCCCGCCCTCGGCCCCCGGCCGTCTCCTTCGTTTCTGCCTCGACGCGTCTGCTTCTTCTCGTCGACTTCGTCTCCCAGTAATCCTTGATCCCGATCTGTTTTGAGAAAAAAAAAGAAAAAAAAAGAAAAAAAGAAAAAGAAAAAAAAAGAAAAAATATGTCTTCCTCGTCGGGCTATGTCGCGATTCCTCGCTGCCCGGCACAAGGTGGCGTCTTCAATCTCCGTGTAGTTGTTGGCCCGCCTCTTCTTCCAATTTCCATCGGCCGTGACCTCCACCACACCCTCGTCCCCTTCATCTTCCACTTCGTCCCCTTCTTCCCCTTCTTCCACCTCGTCCCCGCAGTCGTTCTCATTGCCGAACGGAGGGAGTGGGTTAATGTTCACCTCCTCCAACATCTCCATGTACGAGGTGTTCTCGTTCCTAATTTGACGAGGCCTCAGTATCTACTCGCAATAAAAAAATGGAGGAAGAGTTCATGTGTACCTTGTCGACCCGTCGTCGAGCACGTCCTGGGCGCCGTTCGCGGTGGCTTCCGGAGGCGGCGACGGTGGCGTTGGCAGGGAGGGGCACGGAGGCGGGGCGCCACGGGAAGTCGACGCCTTCACTTTCGTCCTTTTCGGAGCCGAATTCTTCGGTCTCGCACGTGCTGCCTTCGGCTTCACCGCCGACACATCACCGGTGCCCACCGCGGCACCGGATTGCGGGACCACATGCGTTCCTGCGCGCCGCCACTTCACCCCACTCATGGACGAGACCATCGATGCAACATCCGCGGGGGTCGCAGGGGTGGGAGCGGTCGCCGGGGTGGTTGGTGGAGCGGCGGAAGCTCTGGCGACCATGGGAGAGGGTGGCAGCGCCTGCGAGGTAGCAACGGCGGCCGGCGGTGTCGATTTGAGACTCATCGGGGACAAATCGGAGGGTGGCGGCGCAGAGAAAGGTGAGGGCGCACAGATCGGCGGTGGCGGCGGTTGGGAGGAGATGAAAGTTCCCTCGCGCGCAAAGTAGGGATTGTGTTCGGGCTGCGTAAACCGAACACAGCTCGAAAAAATATTTTCAGTTTTGGCCCGTTTACGGTCACTGGTCGGCGCCGTTTTTCGGCCCGAACCCGTAAACTGGCGGTTAATTTTCGGTTTTGGACCTTTTACGAACTCTATTAGAGATAATCTTAGTTGTACAACCTCTAAGAGGAGGGACACACGACGGTCCTACCAAGAGGACTAGGTGAGGAGGTGCCTCCAGCTTCAGGCGGCAACCATCAATTGCCTCACTGAGCCTGGCCAGGCATGAATAGCGTGCGTCGTGACTCAAATCCACAGGCAGCGTCCCAACCATTCTTAGGCACCCTTCAAAGACTACTTTTTCTCTCATAGTGTTTATTAGGTATCTCTAGATCGCAAATTTGATCAAGTTAATATTAGTTATATGTTATAAAAACTATATCATTAAAAACTTTAGATATTCTATTTTCTAATGATATAATTTTTACATTATATAATTAAATTATATAGGTTAAATTAGTGACCGGGGAAGACTAGTAAACTGAGACGGAGGGAGTACAACATTTGTAGTGCAGCCTAGGCCAACGGTTCCTTGCACCCACGTGCCTATAAGGAAAAGGCGCGATCCGGCTAGGGGACTAGTGTAGCTATCTTCTAGGAAGTTGCCGGCGCCGAATTGCATTAGGGCATCTCCAGCGGCGCGACGCATTTCGGACGCCCAAAAGTGGTCGCGAGCGTCCGTTTGTGTCGCCCCGCGGACATATTTTGTTTGCTCGTTCGTTTGCGTCTGGGTGTGCTCCCACCGGGGCGACCCATTTTTTTGAATTGCAACATAGTACAAACATTCAAAGTAGTACATAAAAATGCATAAAAACTATAGAAAGTAGATCTATAGGCCTAGACTACTTCCTTCCTAACGGGCCGGCACCGTCGTTGCGTCGCTCCGTCGCCTGCTTCTCCGCCGCCTCCCGCGCGGCCGCTATGGCTCGGTGCGCCGCCGCGTCCTCTTGCAGGCACTGCTCCAGCCTCGCGTTGGCGGCCTCATCCTTGAGCGTCTCGAAATACTCGACAAGGGTCCGCTGCTTGGCCGCCTTCTCCTCCGGCGTCGGCGCATCAGGGTCATCGGAGGACCAAGATATCTCCGAGTCGGAGTCCTCGGCTGCAGCGGCGGCCGCCAGCCTGCGTTGTTCCAGCTCGGCGTCCAACGCCGCGTGGCCCGCCGGCTCCTCCTGTGCTTCCTTCTCCGCTTCGGCCCAGGGCCGCGGCGTCCCTGACCGGGTGGAGGAGATCGGTGCTATCTTCGGAGTCGAACTCCTCGGAGGAGCTCGACGCCGGAGGAGGTGGAGTGGGAGGTGAAGGTGGAAGTGGAGGCGCGGCAGCCTGGCCGCGTCCGGCGCTGCTCATGGTGGATCTGCTTGAGAGGAAGTGGCGCTACGGCAGCGGCGGCTAGGGTTTCTGGGGAGGAGATGAGATGCTCGCGCCCCTGTATATATAGGTCGGAGGCAGGGCGACGGCCGCGCCACGCGTGGCATCGCCATTACTACGTGCGCAGAGGTAGGCGACGGCCACGCGCCACGCGAGGCATCGCCATTAACGCGGCCGCAGACTGCCGAAGCGACGCCTCGGTGCCAGTACTGGCGGAGAAGATGCATCGACGCTGCGGACGCTCGCGGAAGCCGAGACACGTCATTAACGCGGCCCTGCAGCGCACCGTCCGGAAGTAATGACGCGGAAGACGAAGCAGTTGTGCCGCTGCTAGGCGGGCCCGTGCGAGGACCGAGCGGACATTTTCCGCGACCGCCGAGCGTCCGCCGAGACGCAAACCTGGCGTATATTTGGGCCAGGTTTGCGTCTCCGCGGACAGCCCGGTCACTTTGCGTCGCGCCGCTGGAGGAGGTGCACGACGCATTTCCGGTCACGGCGGACACAAACGGTCACTCAGCGTCCGTTTGCGTCGCATCGCTGGAGATGTCCTTACGCCCTGGGTGTCCGTGACCTGTGCAGCAATCCCCGCTAGAGCAACACGGTCACCAACATCTCCAGCTGCCGCATCAGGTACTCCACACTTCCTTGGGCAGCCCAAGCAACAGCTCCAACAAGGAAATGCCACTAAGAAGCCACCGCTGCCCGATCAGCTAGCCAGACCTAGGGTTTCCCCCAATGCTCGTGGAGAAGATCACATATATGGTCATGAAAGCACCCCCATGGATGTAAGGGTGCCCTCAGGCGTCGCTATTGTCAGCTCCGGCTAATGCCGCGTAGGATTTCACCCGACCCAAATGTATAGACCACCGAAGCAGGGGTAGACATGAGACGTGGAACCATGTCGCTAGAGAAGACACTCACCACATGAAGGGAGGCCAAATAGCATCGCCGTCAAAGAGAGGAGGCACCAACCACCAGGCAGGCCACCACCAAAGGGAGTGTTCAGCAGGAATGGCAGCGTCTACGGCCAGCCACCTGCACCACCCCGCTGCTGACTATTGCCACCACCGACGCACACTAGCCCACAACCCCCGCCGTCAGGAACCGCCGGGGCAGAGCAGAGCAGCCTCACACCGCCAGGAACCGCGTTGGATTTCACACAAAGAGATCGGTTACATAAGCTCACGCGGAACAAATGACTGAAGTTACGTCAGGTACCTTAATTTTCACATTACTCTGATCTCAATCCGATTACGACGACTTAATTAAGACTAGCAACTGAATCCTAGTAGGGCAGGATCGAACAGCAAACTGACTCATACTCTAGTCCTCCTCCTAACGAATTACTAAACCTTGCAAACTTACAAACGGCCGGAGATTCTACAGCTAAACCTTGCAAAGTTGCACCGAACACGCTGCATCAACGTCAGGTACCTTAATAATGTTCACATTACCTCCCCTGTCTCTCCCGTTTCAGGGGCCGAGAATCATCTGACGTGTGGTGAGCGTGCTGATCAATTTCTCGCAGCCTGCCCAACTCCTCATGCTTCCGAGCGATCTCCCAGATTTCGTCCATAGGCACACCGGGGCCGCGCTTGTGGACCTTCCGTACCACCTCCGACGGGAACCCACGGAGGGCAAGGTCCTGCTCGAGACATATTAGGCTCTTTCCGAGGGTGGCCAAGGCCTGCAGGAGCGCGAGCTGTTCCAGGAGGGGCTTGCCCTCATCGTACCGGAAAGCACTGGTCTTGCACCTGGACAAGAACGTCCCCGCGTCCAGATCGTAGGTGAGACCCACGGCGCGCCAGACGGCACCGGCGGTGGCGTGGTGAGCGTACACCGGCAGGAGGCGGTCGGAGAGCGTGGCGAGGATGTGGCCGCGGCACAGCGCGTCGTCGCGCGCCCGCTGCTGCTTCACGACGGCGGGACGCTCCGGCTCTTCCTCCTCGGACAGCACGTGCGCCAGGCCGAGGGTGTGGAGGCGGAGCAGCACCGACTCCTTCCAGCGGAGGTAGCCGCTCTCTCCGTCCAGCGGCGCCACGGGGAGCAGAGGCAGCTCGGGCTTGGCCGCCGACGACGACATCGATCTTTCTGGAAGCAGAAACTCTCACCGACCCTGTTTGACTGAATGCAGCAAGAAAGCAGAAATGAGTATTCAGCAAACATTGACAAAATCTGTAAGGACGGGCTTCAAGAGTGCTCAAATCTACAAAAAAAAAAAAAAAAAAACAGATGCAAGGAACGGCAAGGCTACCAAGAGATCTGGTAATCGGAGTTCGGAGAGCCTGTACGTAGAATCGGGACATACCTCTAGCTGCTGGAGACGAAGCAACGTAGAGAGCGTGGTGGGAGGGAGCCGTCGCCGCCGCGCGGCCGTGGAGCGGTGGAGCTCGACAAGGCGAATTGGGGAAGAGGGTTTGCTCTGCTCAAGCGTTTTCTCTCTCCGCGTTTATTTAGAACTTAGAAGGTACACGAAGAGCAGCCTTTTTTGGCGCGAAGTGGAGCGGCCGACGCGCGCGCGCGCTCGCGTTCCCGCCAATTTTTTCCCAGGTCCGACTCGATGGAAACTTTCCTGTGCTATTATTATCACACGAAATGGTCTAAAGGGAATTCGTTCCTTTAAACCAAACGTCCACCAAATGAAACATTTCCTCTGGAATTGGAATCCTTCAAAAATCCTAGTTGGCCTATAGCTCTATAAAAACAATTTTGTACCCCTTTCTTCAAAGGAAGAAAAAATATACATAAGGGTGTGACTAGTTCTCATAAAACTAACTAACTAGTTCTCAGTAGAATAATGTCATCGAATCTCAGTTATAATCCACGTTGCAACTCACCATTAGCATAGACGCTTTGAAGCATTTTTCGTAGTTGCAGCCTTACTTTCAACTCAAAAAATTCAGTTGCAACCTTACCTGCAAGTTAGAAAGTCTCAGCTGCAACTCAACTTGCAGCTAAAGAGCGAGAATCACGATGCAAATCAGTCGCTGCAGGAGTCTACTAGCGCTTAGTTCTCGGTCTACTGAGAATTAGCAATTCCCAATATATAATCCTCACTAAAATGCGGAATTATTCCCCTCTCGTATTTTATATTTTTCCTTTTAATAAAAAAACACAGAGCAGCAAAAACGACCCCCGCGTCGCTCGAGCGGAGCGACACGGGGGAAACCCTAGAGGCGCCGCCGGCCAGATCTCCCTGCAGGCTGCCCCTCCGCCGCTGCCGCTGGCCAGGCTGCGGTGGCGGCGACCCCGGCCTCCGAAGGCGGTGCGGGGAGTTCTCGCTGTGGACGCGGTGGGAAGGCGGGCGTCGACGGCCGAGCTTGGCGGTGTCCGGAGGCGAGGGATGCGGGGCGGCGGCCCCGGACTTCGGTGGGGAGGTGGGCGGCGGGCGTGGCGCGGTGGGGGCCGCGCGCCCGGCGTGCTGCGGCGGAGCTTCACGCGGCGGCGCGGGACGCCGGGCGGCGGCCCCGGGCTTCGCTAGGGAGGTGGGAGGCGGGCGCGGCGCGGTGCGGGCCGCGCGCCGGCCTGGCCGGGGGGCTTCGTCGGCGCTCGCCGCATCCGCGTGGTGCTCGGAGCGGCGACTCCGGGGCTGGGTGTGGCGGTTTCAGGGGCCTCGCTCCCAGATCTGACAGGGGGCCTGGCCGATGTGCTGCTGCTCGGCTTCGTGCGTGGCGGGAGGGCGTCGTGGGCTGTGCGGGGAGAAGTTAAGGTGGTCCTGCGATCGCCAGGGGAGAAAAAGCTTGGAGGGAGCCTGCGTGAGTTGTTCTTGCAGCATGATCTTGTACCGGCGATCTCGGCGCTCGTCGGCGCCGTGGTTCCGCTCGGACGTGACCCCCGTCGTGAGGGCGTGGAGGAGTTCTGGGCGAAAGCCTAGCCTTGGCCGTTGGTTGGGGCCGATAGCGGCGGCGCCCTAGCGTCGCCTACCTTCTTGGAGGCGTTGTCGTAGAGCTCCGCTTTCACATCGTGGAGTTGTGGCCCTCGGGAGAAATCCCTAGCTTTGGGTTGCTGAAGCGGGCGATGGTGGTGGTTGTGTCGCTATCTTCTTGAAGGCATCGTCTTGCAGGGTCTACAAGTGTCTGTTTGCTCGTATCTCTCTCGTCGGCGGGTTGGTGGATGTCGGGGTGGCGGCCCCAAAAGGTCGTGTTGGTGCGCCGAGGTGGCGGCCTCGGAATCATCGCGGGTGGTGGCTGAAAGGATCGTATGCCGCACCTAGAGGGGGGTGAATAGGTGCTAATCAATTTTTAGTTCTTTTTCAATTTAGGCTTGACACAAAGGTAAATTCTCTAGATATGCAACTAAGTGAATTTACCTATATGACAAGATAAGCAACTAAGCAAGATATAGCTACACAATATAAGAGATAGAATAGGATAGAGGTAACCGAGAGTGGAGCACGCGATGACACGGAGATGATTCCCGTAGTTCCCTTCCTTTGCAAGAAGGTACGTCTACGTTTGGAGGAGTGTGGTTGCTACGAAAGCCAAACCAACAGCCACGAAGGCTTCACTCAGATCTCCTGTGAGCAACGCCACGAAGGCCTAGCCCACTTCCACTAAGGGATTTCCTCGAGGCGGAAACTGGGCCTTTACAAGGTTCTTGGAGCACACATCCACAACTGAATTGGGGGCTCCCAAATCTGTAACAATACAACAATCAACAACAACACATCAACACAAATCAACTAGGGAACCAAATAGGAACACTAGCAAGAGATCCCTCAAACAAATGAGGGGGAAATGAAAAACGCTTCGGTGAGGATGTAGATCGGCGTCTTCTCCTTCGAATCTCCAAAGATCAAGAGCTTTGGTTGGGGGAGGAAGGAGATCTTGCAAATCTTGTGTTTCTTGAGGTGGCTCTAATGGAGGTGAAGCTTGGCGAGATTTCTTGTGCAATGATTGAGCAAAGGGGGAAGGAAGAAGAAGAGGGGTATAAATACCCCTCCCCAAAATCCAGCCGTTGGGGCTTCCGGGGGGCCGGATAATCCGGCCTATAGGCCGGATTATCCCCCCCCCGGATAATCCGGCCTCAAGTACAAAACCGGGACAATGTCCGGCCAAATATCCGGCCTCTATCCAGACAAGCTTTTCTTCAGGTCCTTAGCCATTTTCGAGGGGGCCGGATATTTCCGAAATGTCCGGCCCGGATAATTCGGCCTTGGGACAAAACCGGGACAATATCCGGGCAAATGTCCGGCCCCTATCCAGAAGTGTACTGAGCTGCAATTCCTCAAGTCCTTAGCCGAAAAGCGGGGGCCGGATATTTTGGAAATATCCGGCCCGGATTATCCGGCCCGATGAACTTTTCTCTGATTCTTTTTGACAGCACTGACCACATCCAACACACATACAAATGTATCTATATAATCCCTGTACCACTTAAACAAACATTAGTGTATCACATACATTGACATCAAACACTCAAAACATAATATGAGAGATGTTCTTTCAATCTCCCCCTTTTTGGTGTTTGATGACAATATACGGATTTGCAAGAGAATCACTATAGAGACAAGCATGATGGCAAAACATAGAGGCACTCCCCCTACATGTGTGCATATAAGTAATTTGCATTTGAATACAAATACACAACACATAGGAGCGAGGTGCCTCAACACAAGAGATATCCATCATGAGCTCTAACAAGAGACATATACATATATGAAGTTGAGATAGGATGCTAGAAATCATACCCATGTGTAGATATATGATACGGAGATATAGCATCACACATAATATAATAGCCTTGATCTCAACATATAGAAATCCGAAAACCATAACAATGTCTCACACCACATAGCACATAGTTTTAAACGGAACACAACCAAGGCAAATAGTTCAAATAAGAGGGAACACAAGCAATAAAGGAATGATAAACGCATATGCTTGTGCCCAAACCATGCAAATCCCCGAGAGAGTTCCTAATAGAACACTTCTCCCCCTTTGGCATCGAGACGCCAAAAAGGGGACAAGCGCGATGCTACTCGCCCCATGGGAATCACTCGGAGGCATCTTCATCATCGGACTCGTACGCTTCTTCTTCTTCTTCTTCTTCATCAGTGTCAGGGGCATCCGGAGAGCGGTGAGTGAGGCTGGACCTTTTAATGCAATCATCGAGATCACTCCACGGAACCTGTGCAGAATGCCACCCGCTGTAACCTGGGTGAACTGGAGGCTGAGGAGGGGGTCCTTGCTCACCACTGAGTTTGTGCAGAATAACCGCCTGAGTATGCTTAATCTCAGAACGCTCTCGGCTGGCCGCATAGTTCTCCTTCTGGATCTCAATGTTCATGCAGAGGATGTAACGCTGAAACCAACTGAGCCTGTTCACTTGTTTCTTCATTGCCGGGAGGTTAGGATGGCGAGCAGGAGCAAAACCACTAGAACGAGCATCACCCATGAAGGAGTCAGGTGGAGGTACAGCAGAGGAGACTGGCTTAAGCTTGTAGGCCTTCTTGACAGAGTGCTTCATCAAAGGGTACCCGCTCAAGTCTTCACCACTCACGCCCGCAGTGTTGTTGATGAGGAGCTGGATATACGGTGCATAAGGTATAGTGGTCCGGGAGACCATGGCATCATGAATCTCATTGAAGATGAAGTCCATGACATCAATAGTGTAGTTACGTTCCTCATTCTCATCACGAGCACACCTAAAGCTGAGGTACATGAGATCCACAAGTGTTCCCCGGATTGCATCATTGTTACCACCACTTGGAGAGATGGTGGACCGAAAGAACCTGAGTAACTGACCATAGATGGTAAGCATCCCCTTGGTCTCACCAACTTTTCCAGCTGAAGTATAGAGATCAAACAGCACACTCTTATCTGCTCTCTGAGGTCCATGGAGACGACGACCTCCTTCTGCAGGAACTCCAAGAATACCAGCAAAACGGCGCAAGGTGGCTCTACAGTGAGTGGAGCCAGACATCCATTCCATAGTGCGGTCCTCATCTTTCTGGATGGCCAAAGTAGCAAAGAACTGCTTCACCAACTCTGGACTATAGTCACATTGAATCTTCATGAGGTCCTGCAAGCCCATCCTACCAGTCACTCAGATGGCATCCTCAAAATGATTGTTGACTGCCAGAAGATCCACATTGATAGCTTGCATGGGTCGCAGTTTCTGCATGGGCTCATAAATATCCTTATAGATGAACTCCTGCTGCATGCACCAGAACTTCCTGCCCTCTGTCTCTTCATCCCTTGGGAGTTCTTCATACCAGTTCTTCATACGGAGTGCTGCATAAGAGACAATGTCCATAACCTTGTAGTTCTGCCTCTGTTCCTTGTTCTTCTGTCTTGATGCGGTGGACTTGCGAGGGGCATTCGGTGCAAACTCATCACTCGACCGGTCACGCCTTGGGCGTCTCCGACCCCGAGAACCACTACCTGTGAACAGCAAAGATGGATAGCAAAGAGAAGATAACACTCATAAGTCATGTATGGTACAACAATGTACTCTAGAAGCATACTATAAGTTGGTACAAGTCTAGACAAGATAGATTGAGTCAAAACTGCAGCGGCGATGAAGCTCCAGGCCGGATAATCCGGTGTCCCCGGGGGGCGGATAATCCGGTCAGACCGGATATTCCGGTCTTCGCGGGGGCCGGATAATCCGACCCTGCGAAACTAGCAGATTTTGCAATCAAAAACTTGTCTACGACCAGATCGGCCTCATAGCATGCAGGAGGAGTATAGTACACACGATTTGGAACAACTAGACACCAAATCCACCAAGAAAATAGCACATACAATTCACAACACCTAGGGTTAGGGGTTGTGAGTCATACCCGCATCCATTGCGAAAGCCGCTTGGAGGAGAAAGTAGTTAGGGAGGAGGGGCACCCGATCCACCCAAAAACTCCGAGAGGGAGCGGACGGGGCGTCTCCGGCGAGGAGGAGGAGCTCCGGCGGCTGAGGAGGAAGAGGAGGGCGCGTGGGGGGAACTGATTGCTGTGGCAACTGTCCACCCCGCGGCCTGTCTTAGTCCTCCCGCAAAACGCCCAGGCCGGATAATCGGCCCAAAGTGAGGGCGGATAATCCGGCCCAGCCGGATATTCCGGGGTGCCAGGGGGCCGGATTATCCGGTTTTCTGGAAAGTTCCAGAATACCGGAAATCCTGCCTATCTTTAGTTGGTTATTTGTGTGAACCCATATGTGGTGTAATAATGTATCACATCACATATAAGATGCATATTTACCAATAATATGGGGCAACCTAGATCATCCGACCGAGAAACCTCAAACTCCAAGTTTTTACCAAACATGACAAATGAGCAAGATGGAAGTGGCTTTGCGGTGACCCAGCATACCACTACATGTTGTAGTATACAAGTCGTTGATATGATCTTTGTGAAGGGACTTCTTCACAAATTGCCATATCCCTCAGAGTGGTACAACAGAAACATTGCAGGTCATAACACTCCATACTTTATTACAAACATTGTCTTAACAAGTTGGTATTCTCACGAGTCCTATGAGAACACCCTAAGATACTACTTAAGTACGATTACAACTTATAACCATATATAAAAGAGAGCTCAACAACTTATTTAGGTAAGTTCTACGTTGCTCGGCTCTATGATGCTAGGGTATGTCACTACTCCTCCACCTCCGTGTCATCCGAGTCCGTAGACTATCCCATAGTCTACGCCTTCCACTCCGCCGGTAAGATCGGGTTCTTCGTAGACCAGCTCGTAACTTCCTTACGGTGCTCCATCGTTGATGGCCTCTACTTCCGGATCACGGTCTAGCAAGGGTGTCGAAAGAAAGTGAGTACGGAGGTACTCGGCAAGTTCTAAAAGAGTAAAAAGGTGTTTGATGCACTAGCTACGACCATTGATCGGGAAATCGCGAGGTCAATGCATGTTTTGAAATTATTTCTTAAAAAGGTTGCTTTTATTATGAAAACTATGCCCGTCGGTCTTCACGGAGTTGATTAGAACTTCGTGGAGTTCCTTTCTGCCCGCGTTCGCGAGTTCCCTTCCCGGAACAAGGAATGACGGCCACAATTTGATACACTCTGCGGAGGTGCGTTAATTTTCCCACAAGAGATCCCACCCTTTTTGCCATCCGCGGGGACTTGCCCCCGTTCACACTTCCTTTGGTGTGAGGCCAGGTATGAAAATCCAAGCCCACACCGCCTTCTCCGCGACTGCAAACCCACCCTTTTGTCCAACCGTACACCCCCAGTAGACTTCTCCCGATAATACGGCTTTACTCACGGTGTACTCCGGACAATCCTTCATAGATCGTAGAGCCATCATCACTAATGGATGGGGATTTAAAAGGCTATCCCAACCTACGGCAGTGCCACCAACACCCCGCCAGCTCTACCAATCCGTTGGCGTGCAGAAGGGAAAAGATACGGCTGGCTTCCCCAGAGCCATTATAGATCTCATGGTCAACGCGGTTTGTACGGTGCTAGAATCACTGGACGGCATTGGTAATTAATCCTAGGGTGATATAACCCATTGCAATGGAACCTCCACCATATCAACACATACCATGGTTCCATTGCCAGCCACATAGTCATATTCATAGTTGGAAAGTAACATTTCATTTGCGATGCGGGAGTGATAAGTATATAGCTTTGCATTAAAGTAATAGAAAATACTCAAGTTGGTATGAGCAAGGGTGAACTTGCACGTGGACTCGCGAGATAGTGCGGTTCAATGCGATTGATGGAACCTGGACCTCGGGTTACGTAAGAAGCATCATTGTCCGGTAAAGACAATGTTATAAAATCCAAATAATGCAATCATGGATGTATTATTTTATGTTGAATCCCTTTACCCTGCTGGTTATAGCAATTTAGGGTTGAGTTACGATTTATGTCTTTGACAGTAACTTGCAATAGATTTAAAAGTGTAACTCAATTTAATTCTCATAAAGTACAATAATTCCAAGTAAAACTATTTGACTTGATGGTTTATTTTTCATTCCAAAAATAATTTGAAATAATAGAGTTATCTCTATATTTTACGGAAATAATAGGGAATAGAGTACCTTTCTCCAGAAATACCTTTCTTAATAGAAATGACTTGGAATAGTAGAATTTCCTTTTGAAATGTTTGAAAATAAGTATTTGAACTTATTTGAGATTTTTCCTTGAATTTTAAATACAAGGAAATAATAATTTTAATTTCCAAATCATTATTTTAAATTCTTAAAATTCATAATTTTGAATTTGTTTCATAAATTAAATTTCATATTTTATTCTTGTTAAGATTTATTTTTCATTCATTAATCCAATTTTTAATGGATTTTTAGAATTGTATTTTATTTATTAAAAATTGGCAAAGTTCTGGTCTTTTATTAATTGTTAAAAGACAAAAATGCCCCTGGCCCCTATTGGGCCCAGCCCATTTACCTAAAGCCCAGGGACAGCCCAATAAGGCTTGTCCCTTATGGGTCGGTGGCGCCGAACGGCCCACCTCTCTCTCACTCACTCGGCCCTCTCTCTCTCGTTCACCTCTAACCCTAATGTGGCGACACCCGTGGCGATGGCGTCGCCGCCATGGCCGCTGCCTCGCTCCGGCCAGCTCCGAGCTCCCCCGCCGTAGCCACCTACCAAACCAGAACGGCCGCGCGCAGATCTATCGATCTGACCGTATGGTTTTCCCCTTCTCTTCCTCTCCTGGCGAATCGCCTCTGTTCTGGATCTCGTGGAGAATCGCCTCGATGAACTCCGGCGAGCTCTCGTCCTCGCCGACGATGGGTGCGCTCCTGGGGTTGACCTGGCGCGGGTGCTGCTCACAGTACTCGTGCCGTCGCCTCAGGTGCTCGCTACGGTGGTGTTGGGTTCGCCGGCGTAACGTCGGCGCCTACCCTGGATTTGCAGCTGTTAGGGCCGCGCGAGCACTGCCTCGCCATGCCCTAGCTTCTGCTTCCAGGCGCAAGTAAGTACTTCACCTTCTCCTTCTCTTCTGTGCGCCTCCCTTGCTACTGTTCTTCTTCCTCCTCATGCTCTATTGCTCTCTAGTGATCCTGTGATCACACAGAGCTATGCCATAGTTGCTTAATCTTCCAGTGCTGCTACATACTGCAAGCTCATGGCCAATTTACCGATTCTTGAGTGCGGCAATGTTGCTTTGCTTGCGATTCATGCTTTACTTGCTTCTCTGCTCCTCCTAGCATGCTCTGTGCTGCCAGACTCTGCTGTGCTTGCTTATGAACTTGCTATGCCATGCTATACTTGATTATGGCTTGCTTGTGCTTACTGGCATATCATACTTGCTTCTCTAGGTGTACTTGTGATGTATCAGTGACACTTGTGTGTGCCAGTGGTGCCTGTGATATGCTTATGTGCTTCCTATGCAAGCTAGTGATCCATTGGATCACCCTTTGCTTGTTGGCTATCTTCCCTGTGTAATTTGACTTGATTCAATTGATCCATTTGATCAATTAATTGTCAGTGATGGCTTACTGATTAATTCTGTGGCTAAGTGATTCAATTCCTTGTGATGTTGATGCTCAAGCATCACTATGTTGTTGCTTATTCAAGCTGCTGGACTTGCTCAAGTGGCTATGATGTAGTGATTGAACTGTGTTGCTTAATAGTATGCTACTGTCAGTATTAAGCATGGATCTGTGATAAACTCATGCTTGAATTAATTAAGTTATGATGAACTGCTTATGCAGTAATGATTTAAATGTCTTGCTTGCAAATGATTTGGCTATTAATGATTGTCTAGCAAGCAATTGAATCTGAATCCATTCCTGGATAATGATGTGCTATATTTGGCTTTCTTTTAATTGGTGCTAAGTGTGATGTGACCTCAGTGGCCTTGCTACGATTGGTTGCTCACCTATTTAATTTGATCTTGTGGCTACTCAACCTTTGCTTGCATATTTGGGAATCATACTTGATATGAATGCCAATATGCTTGCTCGATGAAAATCTAGGGTTTCTCGATGGTTCATAGCTTAGGATTTCTTGTGTAGTCTTATTAGATGCTAATCCTTGCAATTCATCTATCGGTGCTATTTGTGCATCCGATCCGGCTAGTGTATGCATCCGTGCATGTGTGCTAGTTTACGTGTACAAGATCTGTACCTAGATGCTTTCTATTTTTAGTAGCTTTTTGACTGGCAGTAATCCTTGGTGAAAACCAAGTGATGATCTACCCCTTTTTGAGCATCTGCTCACTCCCATAATTATATCATGCTCACATGATGGATCAGATCCACTGGATCTGTCCAGGAACTTGGTATACCTTGTTCCAGCTCCTAGTGTGAAATATTTGGTTGATGCAGACTTGGGGTTTTTGTGCACAGCCCTTCACCTCCAGTTTACGGTTGAGCTTCTCCGGTCACCATGATTCCTGGGGGCTAAGTGGTTGTGTTGGTTTCTGTTCTTGAGTATGAACTGGATGAACTGGTGCTTGTTCTTACTGCACCCTTACCTGGTGATTTGCATATGTGGTCGACTGTCCTGGTTCTAGGGTTTGTGTGCTATTTATATGGTCTCTACTTCTTCCCTGGCCATGTGATGTCTACGGGAGCTTCTATTCTTGTAGACAGTGTTGGGCCTCCAAGAGCAGAGGTTTGTAGAACAGCAGCAAGTTTCCCTTAAGTGGATACCCAAGGTTTATCGAACTCAGGGAGGAAGAGGTCAAAGATATCCCTCTCATGCAACCCTGCAACCACAAAGCAAGAAGTCTCTTGTGTCCCCAACACACCTAATAGGTGCACTAGTTCGGCGAAGAGATAGTGAAATACGGGTGGTATGAATAAGTAGTAGCAACGGCGAGAAAAGTGCTACGCCGGGACGATAAACAAGCGGTAGTAACGCGAGTAGTAGTAACGCTGTACGAGTAGTAAACAAGCGAGTAGTAACTCAGCGGTATTTAGGAACAAGGCCTAGGGATTACACTTTCACTAGTGGACACTCTCAACATTGATCACATAACGAGAATAGATAAATGCATACTCTACACTTTTGTTGGATGATGAACACATTGCGTAGGATTACACGAACCCTCAATGCCGGAGTTAACAAGCTCCACAATAATGCTCATGTTTAAGTAACCTTTAGTGTAAGATAGATCAACGAGACTAAACCAAGTACTAGCATAGCATGCACCTCTGTCACCTTCATGCATATGTAGGAGGAATAGATCACATCAATATTATCATAGCAATAGTTAACTTCGCAATCTACAAGAGATCATGATCATAGCATAAACCAAGTACTAACACGGTGCACGCACTTGTCACCTTTGCACACATGCGGGAGGAATAAACTACTTTAATAACAAATCACTAGAGTAGCACATAGATAAATTGTGATACAACATGCTGCAATCATAAAGAGATATAAATAAGCACTTCACTACACCATTCAACGGTGAATAAGTATTACGTGAAATCTAGCCTAAGAGACCCACACGGTGCACACACTCGTCACCTTTACACACGTGGGACGAGGAGTCTCCGGAGATCACATAAGTAAAACCCACTTGACTAGCATAATGACATCTAGATTACAAGCATCATCATATGAATCTCAATCATGTAAGGCAGCTCATGAGATTATTGTATTGAAGCACATAGGAGAGAGATGAACCACATAGCTACCGGTACAGCCCCGAGCCTCGATGGAGAACTACTCCCTCCTCATGGGAGCAAGCGGCGGTGATGAAGATGGCGGTGGAGATGGCAGCGGTGTCGATGGAGAAGCCTTTCGGGGGCACTTCCCCGCTCCGGCAGGGTGCCGGAACAGAGATCCTGTCCCCCAGATCTTGGCTTCGCGATGGCGGCGGCTCTGGAAGGTTTTCGTGGGTTTCGTTAATTGTGATAGGGTTTTCTGATCCAGGGGCTTTTTATAGGCGGAGAGGCGGCGCAGGAAGGTCGAAGGGGGGCCCACACCCTAGGGGGGCGCCCCCCCCCTTGGCCGCGCCGGGGTGTGGTGTGGGGCCCCCAGGGCTCCCCTCTGATTCTTCCCGGGTGTTCTGGATGCTTCCGATGAAAATAGGAACTTTGGCGTTGATTTCGTCCGATTCCGAGAATATTTCGTTACTAGGATTTACGAAACCAAAAACAGCAGAAAACGAGAGCTGGCACTTCGGCATCTTGTTAATAGGTTAGTTCCGGAAAATGCACGAATATGACATAAAGTGTGCATAAAACATGTAGATAACATCAATAATGTGGCATGGAACATAAGAAATTATCGATACGTCGGAGACGTATCAGCATCCCCAAGCTTAGTTTCTGCTCGTCCCGAGCAGGTAAACGATAACACAGATAATTTCTGAAGTGACATGCCATCATAAACTTGATCATACTATTTGTAAAGCATATGTAGTGAATGCAGCGATCAAAACAATGGTAATGACATGAGTAAACAACTGAATCATATAGCAAAGACTTTTCATGAATAGCACTTCAAGACAAGCATCAATAAGTCTTGCATAAGAGTTAACTCATAAAGCAATAATTCAAAGTAAAGGCATTGAAGCAACACAAAGGAAGATGAAGTTTCAGCGGTTGCTTTCAACTTATAACATGTATATCTCATGGATAATTGTCAATGCAAAGCAATATAACAAATGCAATATGCAAATATGTAGGAATCAATGCACAGTTCACACAAGTGTTTGCTTCTTGAGATGGAGAGAAATAGGTGAACTGACTCAACAATGAAAGTAAAAGAAAGGTCCTCCATAGAGGAAAAGCATCGATTGCTATATTTGTGCTAGAGCTTTGATTTTGAAAACATAAAGAGAGCATAAAAATAAAGTTTTGAGAGGTGTATGTTGTTGTCAATGAATGGTAGCGGGTACTCTAACCCCTTGCCGGACAAACCTTCAAAGAGCGGCTCCCATTTTATTTTATTTTTGGATGGCACTCCTTCCAACCTTTCTTTCACAAACCATGGCTAACCGAACCTTCGGGTGCACTGCCAACAATCTCATACCATGAAGGAGTGCCTTTTTATTTTAGTTTTATTATGATGACACTCCTCCCAACCTTTGCTTACACAAGCCATGGCTAACCGAATCCTTCGGGTGCCGTCCAACAATCACATACCATGGAGGAGTGTCTATTTTTGTTAATTAATTTGGGACTGGGAATCCCATTGCCGGCTCTTTTTGCAAAATTATTGGATAAGCGGATGAAGCCACTAGTCCATTGGTGAAAGTTGCCCAACAAGATTGAAAGATAAACACCACATACTTCCTCATGAGCTATAAAACATTGACACAAATCAGAGGTGATAAATTTTGAATTGTTTAAAGGTAGCACTCAAGCAATTTACTTTGGAATGGCGGAGAAATACCATGTAGTAGGTAGGTATGGTGGACACAAATGGCATAGTAGTTGGCTCAAGTATTTGGATGCATGAGAAGTATTCCCTCTCGATACAAGGTTTAGGCTAGCAAGGTTATTTGAAACAAACACAAGGATGAACTGGTGCAGCAAAACTCACATAAAAGACATATTGAAAACATTATAAGACTCTACACCGTCTTCCTTGTTGTTCAAAACTCAATACTAGAAGTTATCTAGACTTTAGAGAGACCAATTATGCAAACCAAATTTTAGCATGCTCTATGTATTCTTCACTAATAGGTGCAAAGTATATGATGCAAGAGCTTAAACATGAGCACAACAATTGCCAAGTATCACATTACCCAGGACATTATAGCAATTACTACATGTATCATTTTCCAATTCCAACCATATAACAATTTAACGAAGAGGAAACTTCGCCATGAATATTATGAGCTAAGAACACATGTGTTCATACGAACCAGCGGAGCGTGTCTCTCTCCCACACAAGCATGATGTAATCCAATTTATTCAAACAAAAACAAAAACAAAAGCACACGAGACGCTCCAAGTAAAGTACATAAGATGTGATTGAATAAAAATATAGTTTCAAGAGAAGGAACTCGATAATTTATCGATGAAGAAGGGGATGCCTTGGGCATCCCCAAGCTTAGACGCTTGAGTCTTCTTGATATATGCAGGGGTGAACCACCGGGTGCATCCCCAAGCTTAGAGCTTTCACTCTCCTTGATCATAGTATATCATCCTCCTCTCTTGACCCTTGAAAACTTCCTCCACACCAAACTCGAACCAACTCATTAGAGGGTTAGTGGACAATAAAAATTCACATGTTCAGAGGTGACACAATCATTCTTAACACTTCTGGACATTGCATAAAGCTACTTGGACATTAATGGATCAAAGAAATTCATCCAACATAGCAAAAGAGGCAATGCGAAATAAAAGACAGAATCTGTCAAAACAGAACAGTCCGTAAAGATGGATTTTATTAGGCCACCAGACTTGCTCAAACGAAAATGCTCAAATTGAATGAAAGTTGCGCACATATCTGAGGATCACTCACGTAAATTGGCATAATTTTCTGAGTTACCTACAGAGAATTAGACCCAGATTCGTGACAGCAAAGAAATCTGTTTCTGCGCGATAATCCAAATCTAGTACTTACTTTACTATCAAAGACTTTACTTGGCACAACAAAACATAAAACTAAGATAAGGAGAGGTTGCTACAGTAGTAAACAACTTCCAAGACACAAATATAAAACAAAGTACTGTAGCAAAATAACACATGGGTTATCTCCCAAGAAGTTCTTTCTTTATAGCCGTTAAGATGGGCTCGGCGAGTTTTAATGATGCACTCGCAAAAGATAGTATGTGAAGCAAAAGAGAGCATCAAGAGGCAAATTCAAAAAACATTTAAGTCTAACATGCTTCCTATGCATAGGAATCTTGTAAATAAACAAGTTCATGAAGAGCAAAGTAACAAGCATAGGAAGATAAAACAAGTGTAGCTTCAAAAATTTCAGCACATAGAGAGGCATTTTAGTAACATGAAAATTTCTACAACCATATTTTCCTCTCTCATAATAACTTTCAGTAGCATCATGAGCAAACTCAACAATATAACTATCACATAAAGCATTCTTATCATGAGTCTCATGCATAAAATTATTACTCTCCACATAGGCATAATCAATTTTATTAGTTGTAGTGGGAGCAAATTCAACAAAGTAGCTATCATTATTATTCTCATCAAGTGTAGGAGGCATAGTATAATCACAATAAAATTTACTCTCCATAGTAGGTGGCACCAAAAGTCCACTATCATTATCATCATCGAAATAGGAGGCAAAGTATCATCAAAGAAAATTTTCTCCTCAATGCTTGGGGGACTAAAAATATCATGAAAACCAGACTTCCCCAAGCTTAGAACTTTCTATATCATTATCAACAATGGTGTTCAAAGCGTTCATACTAATATTACTACCGAGCATGCAAAGAAGATTTCATAGGTTTTTTAATTTTCGCATCAAACAATCCATGTTTTAAATCAGGAAATAGAATAAGAAGCTCATTCTTGTACATTATGCCAAACTAGTGTAAACAAGAAACAACAAGATGCAATTGCGGGATCTAAAGGAAATAGCTTTGAGCACACACACAACGGCGCCGAGAAAAATACTTTACACGAGACCGGAGTATGAGAGCCTTTTTACCTTTCCTCCCAGGCAACGGCGCCGGAAAAGTGCTTGATGTCTACGGGAGCTTCTATTCTTGTAGACAGTGTTGGGCCTCCAAGAGCGAGAGGTTTGTAGAACAGCGGCAAGTTTCCCTTAAGTGGATACCCAAGGTTTATCGAACTCGGGGAGGAAGAGGTCAAAGATATCCCTCTCATGCAACCCTGCAACCACAAAGCAAGAAGTCTCTTGTGTCCCCAACACACCTAATAGGTGCACTAGTTCGGCGAAGAGATAGTGAAATACAGGTGGTATGAATAAGTAGTAGCAACGGCGAGAAAAGTGCTCGCGCCAGGACGAGTAAACAAGCGGTAGTAACGCGTAGTAGTAGTAACGCAGCGGTAGTAAACAAGCGGTAGTAACTCAGCGGTATTTAGGAACAAGGCCTAGGGATTACACTTTCACTAGTGGACACTCTCAACATTGATCACATAACGAGAATAGATAAATGCATACTCTACACTTTTGTTGGATGATGAACACATTGCGTAGGATTACACGAACCCTCAATGCCGGAGTTAACAAGCTCCACAATAATGCTCATGTTTAAGTAACCTTTAGTGTAAGATAGATCAACGAGACTAAACCAAGTACTAGCATAGCATGCACACTTGTCACCTTCATGCATATGTAGGAGGAATAGATCACATCAATATTATCATAGCAATAGTTAACTTCGCAATCTACAAGAGATCATGATCATAGCATAAACCAAGTACTAACACGGTGCACGCACTTGTCACCTTTGCACACATGCAGGAGGAATAAACTACTTTAATAACAAATCACTAGAGTAGCACATAGATAAATTGTGATACAACATGCTGCAATCATAAAGAGATATAAATAAGCACTTCACTACACCATTCAACAATGAATAAGTATTCTGTGAAATCTAGCCTAAGAGACCCACACGGTGCACACACTCTGTCACCTTTACACACGTGGGACGAGGAGTCTCCGGAGATCACATAAGTAAAACCCACTTGACTAGCATAATGACATCTAGATTACAAGCATCATCATATGAATCTCAATCATGTAAGGCAGCTCATGAGATTATTGTATTGAAGCACATAGGAGAGAGATGAACCACATAGCTACCGGTACAGCCCCGAGCCTCGATGGAGAACTACTCCCTCCTCATGGGAGCAGCGGCGGTGATGAAGATGGCGGTGGAGATGGCAGCGGTGTCGATGGAGAAGCCTTCGGGGGCACTTCCCCGCTCCGGCGGGGTGCCGGAGCAGAGATCCTGTCCCCCGGATCTTGGCTTCGCGATGGCGGCGGCTGCGGGAAGGTTTTCGTGGGTTTCGTCAATTGTGATAGGGTTTTCGATCCAGGGGATTTTTATAGGCGGAGAGGCGGCGCGGGAAGGTCGAAGGGGGCCCACACCCTAGGGGCGCCCCCCTGGCCGCGCCGGGGGTGTGGTGTGGGGCCCCCGGGGCTCCCCTGCGATTCTTCCGGGTGTTCCGGATGCTTCGGATGAAAATAGAAACTTTGGCGTTGATTTCGTCCGATTCCGAGAATATTTCGTTACTAGGATTTCGAAACCAAAAACGAGCAGAAAACGAGAGCGGCACTTCGGCATCTTGTTAATAGGTTAGTTCCAGAAAATGCACGAATATGACATAAAGTGTGCATAAAACATGTAGATAACATCAATAATGTGGCATGGAACACAAGAAATTATCGATACGTTGGAGACGTATCAATATGTATGTGCATTGTTATGCCCTCTCTGTTTGTCAATTGCCCAACTGTAATTTGTTCACCCAACATGCTATTTATCTTATTGGAGAGACACCACTAGTGAACTGTGGACCCCGGTCCATTCTTTTACATCTGAAATACAATCTACTGCAATCTCTGTTCTTTGTTGTTATTCACAAGAAAACATCATTCTCCACACCATACGTTTAATCCTTTGTTTACAACAAGCCGGTGAGATTGACAACCTCACTGTTAAGTTGGGCAAAGTATTTTGATTGTGTTGTGCAGGTTCCACGTTGGCGCCGGAATCCACTGGTGTTGCGCCGCACTACACTCCTTCACCAACAACCTTCACGTGGCCTTCATCTCCTGCGGTTCGATAACCTTGGTTTCTTTCGAGGAAAACTTGCGCTGTGCGCATCACACCTTCCTCTTGGGGTTCCCAACGGACGTGCGCATCACGCGCCATCAAGGCTTGTTTTACGCCAGATTGCTGGGGAGATCAAGACACTGCTGCAAGAGAGTCTCTCACATCCAATCTCTTTACTTTGTTTATTGTCTTGCTTTATTTTATTTTCTGTTCTGTTTGCTTTCTTTATATCAAAAACACAAAAAAATTAGTTACTTGCTTTACTTTATTTCATTTGTCTTGCTTGCTTTCTTTATATCAAAAACACACAAAAAATTAGTTACTTGCATTTAATTTTTTATCATGTCTAGTCCTGTACTTGTTACTCTGTCACCTGAGGAATTGATATTTACTTTTAAACAAGGGGATGAGGAGAGTTTTAAGGAAGCTTCGTCTAGAATTTTTGATTCTTATGGTAAAACTGAACCTAAAATGACTCTAAGCCTGCTTCTTAGTAACTTTTATTTTGGGCTTATTCTTCGCTATATATATGCCTTGGATGTTGTAGTGGGAGGAGATTTCCTTCATTGCGACGGGGATCAAGCTTTTAATGCCATAAAAAAATTGGTTGCATCATCTAGCTCAGCTAATAATTTTGATTCATATCTTGTTAGTATTTATAATAGATTAAACACTCTCGAGACAAATATATCTTGCTTAAAAGAAGAGTGTAGTCAGATTCGTGAGCATTTTGATTATGTTCCAGTAAACTCTGAACCTTCAATGTGGGACCTACTATTAAAGTTGCTATTGGTGGTGAAACTTTTCATGCCCGTTGTGATATTATTTCTGAGTTTTGCCTTATGCCTAAAAGTATTTATGAATCTTTGACACTTTGGGACTTACTGAAGGAGGAGAAGGAATAGCTCTTACTGATAACTCTGTTATAATTCCTAAGGGAATAAGCTGAAGGTGTGTTCACAACCTTT